>NC_089805.1:1922241-1932811 GCF_029633855.1 Hoplias malabaricus | reverse complement strand
TACTGCTACTAGGGAAAGCCCTATGTTATAGCCCTATGTACTAACGATATCAAGAGAAAAGGTCTGGCATTCTGAGTTAAAGCTCTTAAGTCTGGTGCCACAAAAGTGTAAAGCTCTAAACACCAGGCTACAAAAGTAAAAATTAAAAGCCCTAAAGGGTAACAATATGATACTTCCCAGAGTTAAACCCTAAAAACTAGCATTACCTTATGTAAGAGCTGTACACAATGACACTTCCAAGAGCAAAAGCCCTAAACACTGATATTATGGAAAGTGAAAACCCCATGGACTGACAATAACAAACCTAAAGTCTAACACTACCACAAATATATGCCTTAAGTGTGGGCACTACTAAGAGTTAAAAGAGGAAAAGCCTTTACGCCCAACATAACCATGAGTGAAGTCTATAAACCTGGCATTACCAAGATTAACTAAAGTAAAAGACAGGTAAAAGCTCTAAAATGTAGCTTTATCAAGGGTAAAAGCTCTAAAGGCTAGCTTTACTAAGAGTTTAAGCTCTTAAGGCACGTATCACTGAGAATAGAAGCCCCAAACACTGGCTTTACCAAGAGTAAAATCTCTGAAGTCTTGTACTAAGAATAGTTAAAGTCCTAATAACTGACATTAAAATATCGAAATACTGTTAATATAAAGAGTAAAAGCCCTAAAGGTGGGTTTACCAAGAGTAAAAGCACAAGCTCAGGACATGTAAAAAGAGTAAAAGCCATGAAGACTTCTGGCTCTACCAGGAGTAAAAGCTCTCAACTCAGGTACGAAAGATAAAAGCTCTAAACACTGGCTCTACTAAAAACTTTAAAGACTGGTATCATTAATAGTAAAAGTCCTAAAGGGTGATGCTACGAAGACTAAAAGCCTTAAAGACTGATGCTATGAAGAGTATAATCCCTTAAGGTGGATGTTCCAAAAGTAATTTTCAAAATCTAACACCATCCAGGATTTAAAGCCCCAAGGCAGCAGCTATGAAACATAAAACCCCCAAATAACAACCTCAAATATATTTCCTCTGGGTGACTGTCTGTGAGGAGTGTGGTGTGTTCTCTCTGTGTCTGCGTGGGTTTCCTCCGGGTGACTGTCTGTGAGGAGTGTGGTGTGTTCTCCCTGTGTCTGCGTGGGTTTCCTCCCACAGTCCAAAAACACACGTTGGTAGGTGGATTGGCGACTCAAAAGTGTCCGTAGGTGTGAGTGTGTGAGTGAATGTGTGTGTTGCCCTGTGAAGGACTGGCGCCCCCTCCAGGGTGTGTTCCTGCCTTGCGCCCAATGATTCCAGGTAGGCTCTGGACCCACCACGACCCTGAACTGGATAAGGGTTACAGATAATGAATAAATGAATGAATATACAGCCAAAACAACTCAAAATTAGTTTCTAAGATGAAGGTGCCTGAATGGCGTCACCACTTAGATATTTTAAAGCTCTATGTGCAACCACTTTGCAGTTAAGTTAAGTACTCCTGATTTGTGGTTTTGTTTAGATTTATTTAGATTTCTGTTCATGACTTTTTAAGAACATATTTTTTATGTGGCATTTTTACACAGAGAAGTGAACTGCAAGTACATTAAGTAGCAAAATTGCAGTAGTTAATTCAGACTGTAATTCTGCTTAGAGGTTGTTTAGGGTTAGTTCTTATGCAACTGAGCAGAGCCAGAGAACGAAACAAGTCTAAAACTACATGTGAATAAAGTCAGGATAAAATGACCCGTGTTCTGACCACTATTGGAATAACACACTGCATCTAGCTGAGATCGTGTAGGTGACTGAAGCTTCTTAAATCTCTAAACCACTGGAGCATGTTTGAGTTATAGCTTTAAACCATAATCTCATTGAACATTTCCAGGTAAAAAAAACACACGAACATGCAAATGCTAACAGTTGTGATTATGTGTGTGGACGTACATATAAAAGTAAGTGTGTGTTACATTACCTTGGTCTCTGTGCTCAGGAGTTTGTACTGTATTTCCTCAGTGGCACCAAACAGGGAATTTTTGATCATTCCAAACATACTGTGCGTGTGTGTGTGTGTGTGTGGTTCCTCTGTGTCCAGCTGTATCTCCTGCAGTGATGCTCACACACACTCAGCCTCAAACCAAACCCTCTCTGATGGACTCTAGTTCTGAATTGCAGCTGCTCAGGATGATCAGTGTGTGTATGTGTGTGTTAATCTCTCTCTCGCTCTCTCTCTCTTTCTCTCTGCGTCTTGGAGTCTCGGGTTGCTTTCCGTGTGCTTCTAGCTTTGAAGAGAATGAAACGAAGTGATACAACTTCCTTCTCTCTCTCTCTCTCTCTCTCTCTCTCTCTCTCAATATATATATCTGGTTCTCTCTGATCTCTTCTATGACTTATCTGCTGCTTTCTTTAGCGTCTGCTGTCACTCACTTTGCTTCTCTCTCTCTCTTTCTCTCTTCTTAGGGTTAGGTAGGTTCTCTATCTCTCTCTGCTTTGTCTTCTTCTTTCTGCCTTTTTAATTGTCTGCTCTTGTACTCTCCTGCTCCCTCCCTCTCTTTTGTTTCTTCTATCACCTGCCTGCTGCCTTTTTAGAGTCTGCTCTCTCTCTCTTTCTCTTTCTCTCTCTCGCTGTCTCTCTTGCTCTCTTTCTCTCTCTCAGTCTCCCTTTCTCTCTCTCTCTCTCTTTCTCTCTGCTGGTCTATTTTACAGTGTCTCCTTTCTTTGACTCATTCATTCACTCATGCCTTACATTATCTCCTCCTCTCTTTGTCACTCACTGTCTTATGCCTCTGTTTCATATTCTCTGCCTGTTTGTTTCTGCTACCTACTCTCTGCTACTTTCTCTCTCTCACAGTCTCACTTCTATTGCTCACAGCTTACTCTTTTTTTCTCTATATCTCTTCCCCTCATTCTGTTTGTCTCTACTAAAAGTACCTAATGTGATCATGTTGCATAAAAAATAACCAAGAGAAAAATACTGAAATAAAATTGGTTGCCAACATAATTTAACATGCATGTTCATATGTGATACTCGGGGGGGGGGGTGGGGGTTCTGTTTTCTTGTCTCTCTCTCTCTCTCTCTCTATTAAATTGTTCATACTGTCAATTTCTTTTTCACTGTCTAGAGAAGCCTGTCTTGCAGTCTTTGGAAGTGTGGACTCTCATTATGATGATAACACCCACATGTGCACACACATCCTTAGGATGACATAAATGAAGCTCCGGTGTGTGTGCTGGTCTGCTGGCATTGGTTTTGTGTGTGGTGGAGAGAGTGTGTGTGTTGGTGGGAGGGGTTATACATTTACACAGCATGTAGGAATAGGATACGTGCGTCCATATAGATTTATATAGTGTGTGCAGTATAGGACACTGAGGAGTATTTGTGTGCGTGATTACATACGGCATGGCTTTAGGCTCCATCTAATTCCACCGCTAAAAACTGGATTACTCATCAATGTGTGTGTGTATGTGTGTTTGTGTAATTTTACCCAGTGGACATGCGTTGTGCTGATGAGCATTTTGTTCTCAAATGTCTGAGACTGACATAACAGAGATGGAGGGATAGAGGGAATGGGGGACTGGGTGTTTTAGAAGAAGAGAGCGCGACAGACTCACACTGACGGATCCCTGAAGGAAATATATGTCACATCCACTGAGTCATAGGGAAAAAGGAGAGAGAGAGAGAGAGAGAGAGAGAGAGACCAGAGCAGCACAACAACAACAAATCAATGACATCTTACCAAACTAGACAAATGCACTGTGCTAAAAATAAAAACTAGTGTAATCTAATGGATTATTAAATCCGAACTGATCTAAAGGAATCCGAACCCCCTAAAAACTAGAGGAATCAGCGCTATTGAAAGTCCAAGCGCTGTGGAAATAGAAACGGGAGCACCCAGAGGAAACCCACGTAGACACAGGGAGAACACCACACACCCAAGGCATGGTTCGAATCCACACCCACAGCTGTCACGGTCACAGTGGGTCCAGAGCCTACCTGGAATCATTGGGCGCAAGGTGGGAATACACCCTGGAGGGGGCGCCAGTCCTTCACAGGGCAACACACACACACACACCTACGGACACTTTTGAGTCGCAGGGTTAGGGAACACACAAGGGAGGGGGCACCAGTCCTTCGCAGAGAGACACACACTCACACATTCACTCACACACCCCACTGACACTTTTTTTGGAGTCGCCAATCAACCTACCAACGTGTGTTTTTGGACTGTGGGAGGAAACTGGATCACCTGGAGAAAACCCACGTGGACACAGGGAGAACACACCCACAGCTGTGTGACAGCAAAGCTACCTGTTGCTCCACTGATGACAGTTCAGCCATCTCCAGTCATCAGTTCTTCTGAGTCTTTCGAGTGTTTTCTCCTGCTATCTCTAGAGTTTAGGGATTTTGTGGGTTTTTTCTTGGACTCTGTGTGTGTGTGTGTGTGTGCGTGCTGTTGTTTATCTTTTAAAATCTGCATATGAGTCCATCTTGACTCACCGAGTCATCAATATCACAAACCCAAAAACACTCGGTGAAAAAATAGAATCTGGACTAGATTAGGGACTCTTCTCGCCAGTGGAGCTGTGGTGTAAGACAGAGGTTCTCAAACTTCTCACATCACAGCCCACAAAGAATCAAACCTCTGATTTAATTGTAATTTTTTTTGTCTGACAGTAAAATTTGAGAATTAGGCCCTGAGCAATTGCTTAAAATATATACAATTGATTTCATTTCAGTCACAGAGACTAAAATGTGTAAAAATATTAAATAAGTAGATAATGAGATGACACTTAACACTAAAAGCTGTGGCTAGGGTTTGTGCCTGTCATTTTATATGATGTCCAGAGGGTGCCCACTAGTGGCCCACAGATCGAAAAACCCTGGTTTATGATATATTCTTAGGAGCCATCAAAATGAAGCTGTATTAAAATAGTTTGGCTCTTTGTGCTACTGAAACCCTTTTCACACGTGCATGGCAACTCAAGAATGTTCAGGGGTTTATAGGAGGAGATATATTTGTGAAGGCAAACACCTGTAACATTTGTCCTGGACTGAACGCAGACTTTATACTGCTAACCCCCTAGTAAAGACTGCAGGTAACACCAAAGTGACTGGATGTGTGAACAGAACCGTGAATATTCCAGAGTATCACTCACATATGCTGCACATGCACTGCCCCTTGCCTACAGCATGCAGATCATTTTCAGCTTGACACAGAAAATCTCTCAATGTGTATTACATGTGTGAAAGGACAAATCCGGAACATGTCCGGACCTTCTCTAGACTTTTAGAGCCCTCTGTAAACAAAGCCCAGACCTGGTGAAGATTCTTGAGGTTTTTGTGGCTAGTCTACACGACCTGACATTGTGAGCATTTGCAGCCATATAAACCTGGGCAGCATTCACTGTGAGTTTTAGGTAGAAGCAAATGAATTAAACGAATTTATAAAAATGTTTTAAAAAGTGAACTAGGGGAGCTAATCAGTCCCAATCAAAACCAAAGACAAATCAATTCAGACTCCACACTGAACCAGAATAATCCAATCATTCATTCATTCATTATCTGTAACCCTTATCCAGTTCAGTGTCGCGGTGGGTCCAGAGCCTACCTGGAATCATTGGGCGCAATGCGGGGATACACCCTGGAGGGAGCACCAGTCCTTCACAGGGCAACACAGACACACACACCTACGGACACTTTTGAGTCAACAACCAACGTGTGGTATTTTTTGGACTGTGGGTGGAAACCGGAGCACCCAGAGGAAACCCACGCAGACACGGGGAGAACACACCACACTCCTCACAAACAGTCACCCGGAGGAAACCCACGTGGGACGTAAATGTGTAAATGGATAACATCAAGGACTGTAAATCACTGAATTGTCTTTATTTACAGATATCTAATAAACAGATGATTTACATACCATTTAAGACAAACACCTAGAAATCTTATCTTCATATAGTGCACTGTTAAAGGAGTAAGGAACCATATGAGATTATAATACAGACAGTGGAATCTAACATGTCTTATTCCTTCTCTTCAGTTTCAGTCTCCGGTCCACAATGATCAGTCCAACATCTTTATTTGTCGTTCTCACTCCTGCCAGCCCTTTCCCCCTGGCTGTGAGGGCATCCTCAGTCCCACCAATCTGGCCACTTCCTCAGGCCCTCGCTCACCCCGACCATGGTACAACATATGGAGGTCCATGTGGAGACGTGTTGACTCCAGCAGACATAGGTACATCTGACCAGTGTGTAAAGCCTCTCTCTGAGCACGGCAGTAACGCTCACCTGTCACCTGAGAGAGAGAGACAGAGAGAGAGAAAGGGGGGGGTCAGAGAGACAGAGAGGGAGAGGGAGAGAGACAGAGAGAGAGAAAGGGGGGGGGGTCAGAGAGACAGAGAGGGAGAGAGACAGAGAGAGGGGGGGGGGAGGGAGAGAGACAGAGGGGGGGGGGGGGGGGGGAGAGGGCGAGAGACAGAGAGAGAGAGAGGGACGGAGAGAGAGAGACAGAGAGGGAGGGTCAGAGAGACAGAGAGGGAGAGAGAGACAGGGAGAGGGAGAGACAGAGAGAGAGAGAGAATATTCAGATCAGATTGGAGCAGTTTAATCATTTTGCTCTAACACTTCCAAAAAGCTTAAGGGCTACCAGATGTATTTCCAATTTCTCCATTTTAACACTGTTAATTTATTTACTGGCATCAGTATCAGCAGAGGCAGATTATCTCATGGCAATATGCATCTCTCTCTCCTTATTTTCTCTCACAACTTTTATATTATTTTTGTTATTTGTTTGTTACTTTATTTAACAAACATGACAACATTTTAACATTTTTAGTGCTGCACTTTGATCAATAACCATTTCTGGAAATGGAAGATTACAAATTATCTGACACATACATTTACATTACACCACGGTTAGTTCTGACCCTGCAATGTGATTGGCTAAGACAGGGGTCGGAAACCTTTACCACTCAAAGAGCCAATTGGACCCGTTTCACACAGTAAAGAAAACACTGGGAGCCACAAAATCCTTTTGAAATTTTAAATGAAATAACACTGAAATAACAGGGTTTTTATTTGCCTTTGTGCTCTGTATAAACAAACTATAGATAGACACTTTATTGATCCCCAGGGGAAATTCAAGATATATGTATGATAATGTACACTGTGTTACATTTATGAAATTAATGAACGACTGCAGAGAAAATGAAATAACATTTCTGCATTCAACAAAACATTTTTAACTCCGAAAAAAAGACGTTGTGTTGACGGTTCAGTAAAATACTCAATGTCTATTTGAGTCCCTGTAGTAATGGGGGGAAAAAACGCAGAACTTAAATTATTCACTGGCAGCAAACAACGCTGTCCTCTCTCTGCGTGCCGTCATCATTTTACTGGCGCCGTGCAGCGGTCAAAACGTTCAAGAAACCGCACACTGACGGGTGTCGCACGTTGGAAGTTGTGACGTATATTAAATATTTTAGATGTTACAAGATCGCCATAAACTTCATAGAATTACACTCTGAAAATGAACCAAAATAAAATACATTTTAATTAAATACTCATTAATTATTTTCAAAAGCTGAGCCGCATCCGAGGGATCAAAGAGGCGCGGGTTGCCGACCCCTGGGCTAAGAGATGTTCCAGGAGTGCCAGTACTGCATGGTAACGGCAGACTGACTGAAGCTCTTCACAAAATACACGCTAACAAGGTGCAAGGAGGTGTTGGTGGAACTAGTTTGGTTTCCGTTCACGCACCATGTTTTAAACAGTTCAGCGCACTTTCATGAACATAAACAGTTTCCGGAATTGAAACACTTGTTCCCCGCTGGAACCAGAGAATAGACGATAACGTTATTTCAGCACTAGAGCCGTATGCTAAAATACGTCACACTTAAACAAGCTCGGTATTGCACCACTTCATCCTCTTCAGGGATGAAACCAGAGCACCACACACACACAAAGGGAACGCACCAAACGTGTCACAGTGATCCGAGGTGTGAACTGACCCCACAACTCCAGGACCACGGAGCTTCATCACTCCACAGAACAGTTCTACTGCTCAACAGCCCAGTGCTGAGAGCACTTCTCTTCTCCTCTAACCAACACTTGGGGCTGGACATGGAGACCATAGTCTAATGTGTAGCTGCACAGTTTGTTCCATGCTTTTTTAAATTATTATATAAGCTGTGTGCTTCACTGAACAGCAGTGTGTGCAAATTAACATAGATGGATTCACTAAATACGAGGGGCATGCAACACAGTAAATGTACTTAGGCTCGTCTCTATAATTACTTTATCGACTTATTGTACACTATATGGACATATCTTCAATCATTTTTGCTTATCGTGATATCTTCAGTTGTTTACTGACGTGATTGTTTACCTCACCAATATTTTAGACACTCACTCTTCAGTTTTTGATTTATTTCCTGGTTTGTTCTGGGGGCTGTCAATTTGACCTTATTTTTTAAATTTTTTATTTGTTTTATTTATTTAGGCTATTTATACGTTTTTTATTTTATGTTTCAATTTCAATGTCTGAAAATTCTAAATAACTACGATTTTGCTAATGTGTAATTGCTCTTTAAAGGGATGTAATTGCGTAATTATTCTATTATTATATGCGTGACATACAATGGTCTTAATATTACAAATATATCGTTCACTTATTCATTCATTATCTGTAACCCTTATCCAGTTCAGGGTCGCGGTGGGTTCAGAGCCTACCTGGAATCATTGGGCGCAAGGTGGGAATACACCCTGGAGGGGGCGCCAGTCCTTCACAGAGCAACACACACACACACTCACATTTACGGACACTTTTACAATCCACCTACCAACGTGTGATTTTGGACTGTGGGAGGAAACCCACGCAGACACAGGGAGAACACACCAACTCCTCACAGACACTCACCCGGAGGAAACCCACGCAGACACAGGGAGAACACACCAACTCCTCACAGACACTCACCCGGAGGAAACCCACGCAGACACAGGGAGAACACACCAACTCCTCACAGGACATTCACCCGGAGGAAACCCACGCAGACACAGGGAGAACACACCACACTCCTCACAGACAGTCACCCGGAGCGGGAATCGAACCCACAACCTCCAGGTCCCTGGAGCTGTGTGACTGCGACACCTACCTGCTGCACCACCGTGCCGCCCCAATATATCGTTTATCAGTTATTTCTGGCACAATATATCGACCACAAAATATATCTATTGTAACAGGCTTAAATATACTCTTTAGAAATGACAATACTTGAAACAAACGTTGGTAAACACCTGTAGACAACTGTAAACAGCTGTGCACGTGTGTGTAGATTGACATTTCTTGAAAAGATGCCCCAAAATATAGAGCGTTACACAGGGTTATACCTGACGGTGTTTTAATAGGATCCTCGTGGTCTCTAACTGTAACAGTTAAATCAATTTCCATTAGGAAGCACATGTAGTCCTAACGGTCTTATTATTATCATCATCTTAGAAGGTAATAGTGTCCGTGTCCTTGTGTCCTTCACGTGAGTGCACGCTCTGTTTCTCAGGTGTTCTTCTGTGTTTTGGTCGCGTGTGTTACCTTGTTGTTCCTGAACTGCTCTCTGAGATGTGTGTAAGCCATGGAGTGTGTGTATTCGGAGCCCTGCAGCTTCCGAAGCTCCTTTAACACACTGCGATACACACGGAGCGCACTCGGACCCGCCATCACTCTCATTCACACTCACACCAGCGGAAATGACGCACACCAACCCGCCTCCCACACACAGGAGAGTCGAACCTGAGGAGGGATTTCTCGGCGTATACCAACATTCATTAACATATACACAGGTCGTTGTAGCGTATATTTAAAATAAAACGAGTTTATTCGACGCAGACCACACGGTTTTTAATATTAGTTGCATATGTGTTTATATAAGCGGCTTGCGCTGTGTGTTGTAGTCAGGAAATGTAGTCGAAGTACGAGCGAATCGATTCCGAGCGAAACTGAACTGCTTCCGCTTTCATAATTTCACAAAATAATAAAGAGTATAAAAGTAAATAAAAAGGTAGGGTTCTTGTGTTTCTCTATCCAAGGTACCAACTTTGGTTTTTGATGCCATTTTGGAGGTATTCCATTGCCATCGCTTTTCTTTCAAATGGTATTGATTTTATTGGAGAAATGAGATTGCCACCAGGAGACACATAATTAGGGTCAAAAGTTTTGTTCATTTGAAAAAAAAAATCTGAAACTGAAAATTCAATTCTTGAGATTGAACTTTGAAAAATACAACAATGTATTCAGAATTAAAATAAATGTAGGATGATTTTTTGTTCAGTTTAAATAGAATTTTGATTCAATTATTTTTTAAAAATAAATTATTTATTTAATTTTTCACTCAGTTGCAGTGTTTACAGTAAAACGACAAATTGATCATTGTTCTTACTCAATAAATCCATTTATTCTCCCTTTTTCAGCATCTTCTTGTGAGTTCAGAGCGTTGAGACAGAAAACGCATCAGACTTGGTGTGAAAGTATCACATACGATTTTTACGTGCGAAAAAACTTTACTCAGCCTTTAGACTTCAATAGACTTCAAATATAACGCCATAGAGACA
>NC_089805.1:1854741-1917241 GCF_029633855.1 Hoplias malabaricus | reverse complement strand
GCGTGGGTTTCCTCCGGGTGAATGTCTGTGAGGAGTGTGGTGTAATCTCCCTGTGTCTGTGTGGGTTTCCTCCGGGTGAATGTCTGTGAGGAGTGTGGTGTGTTCTCCCTGTGTCTGCGTGGGTTTCCTCCGGGTGACTGTATGTGAGGAGTGTGGTGTGTTCTCCCTGTGTCTGCGTGGGTTTCCTCCGGGTGAATGTCTGTGAGGAGTGTGGTGTAATCTCCCTGTGTCTGTGTGGGTTTCCTCCGGGTGACTGTCTGTGAGGAGTTGGTGTGTTCTCCCTGTGTCGGAGTGCGTTTCCTCCGGGTGACTGTCTGTAAGGAGTGTGGTGTGTTCTCCCTGTGTCTGCATGGGTTTCCTCTGGGTGCTCCGGTTTCCTCCCACAGTCCAAAAACATACATTGGTAGGTGAATTGGTGACTCAAAAGTGTCCGTAGGTGTGTGTGCGAGTGAATGTATGTGTTGCCCTGTGAAGGACTGGCGCCCCCTCCAGGGTGTATTCCTGCCTTGCGCCCAATGATTCCAGGTAGGCTCTGGACCCACCACGACTCTGAACTGGATAAGGGTTACAGATAATGAATGAATGAATAAAATAAATATATATTGTGTGTGGCATGGTAGGTGGAAGTGTCCATACGTGTGAATGTGTGTGTGTGTGTGTTTGTATCACCCTGTGAAGGACATTTATACTAAATTAAAACTAACTTTATTTGTTGCATTAGTATGTTTTTAGAGGGATATTATATTATTCAAAGTTTTGTCATATCACCAAGAATATCTTTATTGCAAAAATACCCTGAAATGACAGTATGATGTATTATTATCGCTCATTATCGCTCTAATGTAGGGAGTAATGGATGGCTGTGTGGTGGTATTTATGGGTGGAGGTGATCATTGTATGGTAGTATTAATCAGGGGTATTGACTTATGGTGGTGTTGATGGGCATTTGAGAGCATGAATTAAAAGCAGTGTCTAGGATTGTGGGGAACTGCTGCTTTTCTTATTTACGTTCAGAAGCTCCGCATCCTTTACGCTGAAACATTACGTTGACTGTTGTTGGTACGTGGCAGGCGTTTAACTTGTCTGAGAGTTTCTATTCATAGTTTGAATTACCTCAGTAACTTATTTGTAACTTGAGTTGTTTAGTTTTGTAGCACTTTCTGTCTGCGTTTACCTTCATGCAGTTAGCGATCAACAGACTTTTTAGTCAGTTCCACCTTGAGTTTGAAACAGTGGAAAAAAAGTCGGTATTGATGTCAGTATTTGATTTCATATGTCCATTCATTCATTTATTATCTGTAACCCTTATCCAGTTCAGGGTCATGGTGGGTCCAGAGCCTACCTGGAATCATTGGGTGCAAGGCGGGGAATACACCCTGGAGGGGGCGCCAGTCCTTCACAGGGCAACACAGACACACACACACATTCACTCACACCTACGGACACTTTTGAGTCGCCAATCCACCTACCAACGTGTGCTTTTGGACTGTGTGAGGAAACCGGAGCACCCAGAGGAAACCCACGCAGACACAGGGAGAACACACCACAATCCTCACAGACAGTCACCTGGAGGAAACCCACGCAGACACAGGGAGAACACACCACACTCCTCACAGACAGTCACCCGGAGGAAACCCACGCAGACACAGGGAGAACACACCACACTCCTCACAGACAGTCACCTGGAGGAAACCCACGCAGACACAGGGAGAACACACCACACTCCTCACAGACAGTCACCCGGAGGAAACCCACGCAGACACAGGGAGAACACACGACACTCCTCACATACAGTCACCCGGAGGAAACCCGCGCAGACACAGAGAGAACACACCACACTCCTCACAGACAGTCACCCGGAGGAAACCCACGCAGACACAGGGAGAACACACCACACTCCTCACAGACAGTCACCCGGAGGAAACCCTTGCAGACACAGAGAGAACACACCACACTCCTCACAGACAGTCACCCGGAGGAAACCCACGCAGACACAGGGAGAACACACCACACTCCTCACAGACAGTCACCCAGAGGAAACCCACGCGGACACGGGGAGAACACACCAACTCCTCACAGACAGTCACCCGAAGCGGGAATCGAACCCACAACCTCCAGGTTCCTGGAGCTGTGTTTTTTTTAGTTCACACAGGTCTATAATGGAAGCTTACAAGCTCCTTCTGGAGAAGAGAAACTTTAGGGAACACAATTGGACTTTTAAAGGTAAATTTACACGGTTTGTAGTTTTAGTCACAATTATGCACCTGTACCAACCTTTTATCTGACAGTGTATGGACTGTAAGAAGTAGGTAATGTGTAGCTACATTAAAAAAACAGCTTCTACAGTGTTTACCCAGTACATAGAATGTTATTGCCTCTCTTTTATCTTTATAGTTAACTCCTTGGTGATGAAGTTGACAGCATTGGACCAGCAGAGGGTGCCACACTCTTTCACTAGGCTCCATTCATCTCGCACTCCTCCGCTCTGTTCCCCCTTTTCTCTCGCTGCATACTAATGCCCTGCTGAAGCCATCCCTTACTCCCCCCTCCATCCTCTGCTAAAAGAGACAGAGAGAGAGAGAGAGAGAGAGAGACTGACTAGCGTTAGTTCTTATCCAGAATGCACTGGGTGCAGTGTGTGTGTGTGAGTGTGAATGTGTGTGTGTGTGTGTGTGTTTAAACAGGTAGTGATACAGACGCTCGACCCACAGCCATACAGCTGTGTGTGTGTGTGTGCGTGTGTGTGTGTGTGTGTATATGTGTGTGTGTGTGTATTTTCGTGAGTGTGTGAAAGCAGGTGTTTTTATGTGGAGCTCCAGCGGTGGACGGACCCGCGGCGGCACGGAGGCGGCCGGCGGCGTATTCGTTTTTCTCTTTCGCTTTTTGTTCTTCTTCTTCCTGATGGTGGTGCTGGGAGGTGCTCTGTCGTTCCATCTCTCCGTTCTGTCTCTCCTCTGTCTGCTCATCTACTGCTCCATCTACATCCTCCACAATTCTTTCCACCTGTGACACACACACGCCACACGTAGAGAGGGAGCCTCCACGTTATTCTCTTCTCATTCCCCATCCATCCATCATCCATCCATGCATCCATCTATACTTCTCTCATTCCCACCACCTGCTCCATCTCCTCCTCACGGCCTGAAGCTCTCTCTCTCCATTCTCTTCTCATTTTTTTCTTTCTCCCGTCAATCATACCTCTCATTCATTCCTCCCTTTTCTCTATCCATCCATTCCTCTCATTCCCTCGTTCTCTCTCCATCCCCGTCTATTTTTTAAATTGTGCTCTCTTTCGTTTCTCCCCACGTTCCCTCCATTTTCTGTCCTTCCCTCCCACTTCGGTCTCTTTCCTTTCTGAATTTATCCTCGTTCTTTTTCTCTTTCCATCCCTCTCACCCCTTCTTTCCTTACTCTGTTTCCTTTTTTCCATCCTTCTCTATTTCTGTCGCTATCTGTCTTTTTTTCTTCTCCCGCCCCCACTCTCTTTAACTTTCATGTCTTCTCCATCCCTCTCTCTCTCTTCCATTCAGCAGCTCTGTTCATCCCTCTGTCTCTCTTTGGGAGCATCTCACTGTCTCTCCCTCTTTCGTTCGGAGCGATTGATTTTCTCTCTTTTCCTCGTCTCTCCCCTCCCCCACTCCGCCTCTCTGATTTGGGAAAACTCTGGGTTGGGATGATAGGTACGTACACCAGTGTTCACACCATGTGTGTGTAGTTATTTGTGTGCATTGCAGGGCTGTTTGTCTCATTTGAACATTAACACACACACACACACACACACACACACATATATATACATGGATACATATATAATTGTGTGTGCGTTTGTGTGTCAGCATGTGTTTCCTCCATCTGCTCTCTCCACTCTATCGAAGCTACCAGTAGTTGCTTCACACACACACACACACACACACACACAGCCTACGTTAACACACCTCCCTCTCACTTTGTGTGTGTTGCTCTGTCTGCCACATATCTTACAGAAGCTGCCACTCTGTGTGTGTGTGTGTGTGTGTGTGTGTGTGCATTATAGATTGAAGGTGGAGGACAGTATACTATTGTGTGTGTAATCCTTCGACCATAACACACAATGTAGTTCTCAAAACACAACTGTTCCGGTAATTCACTTACACACCACCCCCGACCAAAAACACACTCCCACACTCTCCTCCTCTCTCTGTCTGTCTGGCTCTCTCTCTCTCTCTCTCTCTCTCTCTCTCTCTCTCTCTCCTTCTGTCTGTCTGTCTGCCTCTGTCTCTCTGTGAGTCTACTTGTCTCCATCTCTCTCTCTCTCTCTCTCTCTCTCACACACACACACACACATTGAGGGTGTGAATGGACTATCTTACAATTTTTTTTCACATTTCAAGAGCTTTTTATTTTTTGTTTTATAATTTATTACACACTCTTAGATTTTAGATTCTCGCTTTCTCTCTGTCTCTCTCTCTCTCTCTCTCTGTCTCTCTCTCTCTCTCTCTCTTTCTCTCTCTCTCTCTTTCTCTCTCGCTTTCTCTCTGTCTCTCTCTCTCTCTCTCTCTCTCTCTCTCTCTCATCTTTGTCTTTTCTTTTTTTTCATTCCCTGAATCACCCCAAAATGTGTGTGTGTATGTCCCAGCCCGTGTCTGCCTGTCTACTCACACTCACACAACACACACATGGTGCTTTCCACTACACACACATCAGTTTAAGAAGGTGTGTACACCTGTGTGTTTGTGTGTAACTGCAGGAAAGATTAACCCATGATTAAAATGAGTTGTGATGAGACGGGGAGTAATTAATTTTATACAGTAATACCCACACAAACACACACAGACAGACACAAACGCATAAACACACACACACACAGTGGGTTTGGAAACAGAGAACAGACAGATTCAGCAAAACTAAAAGAACTTAGTAAATAAAATAAGATAAATACGTGTGTGTGAGAGTGACTGCTTTAGTGTGTGTGACTCATACACAGAAGTGGAGCACACCGGCACACTTACACAGCCCATGCGCAAGTGTGTGTGTGTGTGTAGCTGTAGGAAAAGTGGATATTCCGTCTCACAGTGGACTGATACTGGACCGAGGATACACACTGACCGGACATTTTTTTCCCCCCCTGCCTATTCGTTTCTTTCTGTGGACATTGTGTGTGTGTGTTTTTGACCTGCAGCTGTCCGATGACTGCTGACCTTTGACCTCAGTGCTCTCCCTGCTCTTTTCCAGAGTGAAGCTGATTTTGATAGTTTTCCTAAAGCCGGACACTTTCCTTCGTTTCCTCTGTCAAGCGTCCAGCAACGGTTACAAGTGCAGTGAAGGCGTAAGTAGTGTCCATCTCTTAATTATTAGTAATAATAATAATAATAATAATATATACATTTATTTTATATATTAATAAACACACACTGCATATATCAGCCTTTCCTTTGGATTTAACACATCTTATTGAGGCACATATCCTGAGTGTCTTGAATTAAGACTGTATGTGCTGTACTGGGATCACCACATCAGCTGCAGAACTATTCCTATGATTTGTGAGAAGAATAGTCCACAATAACACACATTTCTTTTCATAAAATAGCTTTAAAGCTCTGAAATAAACAGGTTGATTCACTTTGAATTCACTGAAATATGATAGCGATAATAAACGATAATGATCGTCATCGCTATATTGTATTTTAAGACATTTTGCATTTAAAATGGTTGTATTATTTGGCAACCGTTCTTACCTCCACTGTCTGGCAGTTATCTCACTGTACCCACAATTACAGTTACACATTCTCTAAATTGGTTGTGTGTCTGTTTGTTTGCGTGTTGTTGTCTAGTGTCCATTGTGCTATTGCTAACCCCTAAAACTCTACATTACCGTGCAGGCTCCGCTTCTTTATAGCCTTACTTCTGTACTATTTAAAATGTAGGATGATCTTGAGAAATACTGGTTTTGTGTGTTGATTTAGTTTAAATATCAGACAGGTGTTTTCCATAAGAGGATTTATCTGTGTCAGGGGGTCTGCTACCCGACCTATTACTTATGTTTCAGTGTATGTCCTCTCAGTAGTGAAGTCTAATGCATCAAAGTAGGTTTGGAAACGGTTTGTAAGAGGTTTATTTGGGCCTGGACGGGTGGGTTTGTATTTAAAATGAAGCAGTACCTTGTCAGAGTTTAAATTTGAGTGGTACCACGTCTGTCCCAAACCTCTTAGCATCCTGCTTGTGTGTGTGTCTGTTTATAGTCAGTTCTACAGAGGCCTTGAATCCGCGTACACGTTCCTACCAAAGACACACCCTCTCTACAGTGGCTAAGTCAGGTACCAACACAGACACATTCGCGCGGTCAGATAGCTCCAGTTAAGGAAAGTGGGGCGCCCCACATGCCCCGCCCACCGCAGCGCTGTACCCCACATACAGACCAGCCTCCTGACTAAATATATCACACAAACTCTACATCGCTCCAACATAACCCAATTTGCCATCCACAAACACACACACACACACTCAGACATGTTTTAGAAATTGATATCCTTTTTGGGGACGTGTGTAAACATATCTGTCATTTAGCAAACCTCAAAGCCAAATATGCTCTTAGATTACATTCTATTCTCTAGACTGCCATGTTATTGCTTGGTGGTAAAACGTTCACATACATAAGTCCTTAACTCCCTTCTCATTATGTGCCCTGATGAAGTCTTAAAGCCCAATAGCAGCCTCAGGGAAAAGCTCACAGGACCTAGGGTCCCTAGGTAGTGTCCCATCCTAGGACTAATCAGACTCTGTAAGTAACGTTTATTGGCTGGAGTGGTCTGCTACTGATACCTGGATCATTTAGAGGTGCTGGTAAACCTTAAAGCTACTGAAAAGACTTTTTCAAGAGAAAACACTCAGCTAGCTTAGAGACGCAGTACCATACTTCTTTGAGAAATATGTCAAGGAACTGAGGGAAAATAATTACGGCTTTAAAAGCTAAAAGGCTAGTTAGATATTCTTAATCTTCAGCACTTTCCGAATAATAGACCTACTTTTAGGTCTTTCATTGTACAGTTTGAAGGCTTGTCTTTTTCGTTATGGCAAAGTAGTCGTGCATTTTATTATGCCCTGATTCCAGGTGACCAAGGATGTTGTATTCCAGCGTTTTTAAAGCAGTGCTATTTTTTGAAATGCGGGCATCTCAGTTTAGCGTATTAGTTTTTTTAATTTCTATTTTTAAATTGCATGTTTAAAGCGAAGTTATTGGGCAGCTAAGACATGTTTGGTGTTTGAAATGCACGTCTTTGGTTGGGCACTTGAGTAACTTGGTGCTACCATATCAAAGTCATAACACACTTGTCGAAATCACTCAAGCTCCCGTTTTAATGTGCACAGAACTGTGGATACAGACATTCATTAATGCAAGTATACATTTGAAAAAATTGCTGTAAATTTACAGCGAGTCTGCTACAGTATTTTACTTTTATTATTTTATTGTTTTTTTCAATTACAGTGATATGCTGTAAATTTGAAATACACTAGTGTTCCTGTAAAAATACATTAAATGGCTGGGAACTCTGCTGCCAGTATTTTACTGTAAAATTTACAAAAATTGTTTTACAGTGTAGCTTATATATTCTTTAAGAAAAGCATGCATTGAGTCTAAAATCATCAGGTCATTGTCAAACATGGTCTATTTAATGGATATAAAACTCACCAGCATTGGGTTTTTGCTGTTGTACCAATGCAAGTAGTCTCTAATAGACATGCTCTAGTTCTGCTATAGACTGGCACAGTATATTATTATAAATAAACGAAGAACATAACTAATAAAACCTCATTTTTCTCTGGCGTCTAGTACTGTTTTGTGTTTCCTGTACATGACTTTATGTTATACGGAAACATATCTTTAGAGTGACCCAAAAGTCAGATTTCTCTCCCTCTGTGTGTTTGGTTTTTTAAATTTTCCTTATTAGAATGCAGCCATATATTTCCGCAAGGTCAATGTCCTGGCACGTTATTCCACAAGAAATAACACACACACACGCACACACTTGCAGGTTTAATACAACCCCCAGTAGTGGATAAGGCCGCTGTCCTTAAATTGATTTCAGTAATTAGAGATTACTGTTGGCTACTGGGTGTGAGGCTGTAATTTGCTCGGGCTCTTTTGTGGAGGATCAGCCGGCTGAGGGGACACTGACCTAGGGTCTGAGAGAGGCGGCCAGAGAATACAGACTCCATAATCTACGTTCAAGGGAGAGTTTAGCCAAAATGAACACATTCACCTTACCCCAGAGATAGTCTATTAGCCAGAACATCTTATCCCCTTTATGTTATGCACTCGAGCTGTGAGGCTAAAGTATCCTACGAGTTACCAAGATACCCACTGATTCACCTGATGCAAATGTATACTTTAGTCATCACACCTTTACTTTAAAATATGTTGAATTGTTAAGTAATCTCATAATATTGTTTCTGCAAATTTGAGCAGCTGTGGCCTAATGGTTAGATGTGGGCTCGGGGCTTAAAGGTTGCTGAGGCGTCCTTGAGTAATGCACCGAAATCCCAACTGCTCTGGGGATGGCCGACTGCCGCTCTAGGTGTATGTGTTCATTGCCCCTAGTGCACTAGTGTGTGTGTTCACTGCCACGGGTGGCTTAAATATGGAAGACACATGTAGTTTTTACGATGTACAACGACCAATAATTGCACATGGTTTAGGTACCTGCGAAGGGATTAAGCCTCGTCAAAGTATCCTTCATATATCATCAGAAAAGATAAAAGAGCAGAGCTTCTGTAGTGTTCTGAGTTCAGTCTGCAGTGATATCAGACAAATCAAGTTTTCCTCCAAAAATGATAAAGCCCTAGCTCTCTTTGATATTTTCCAATTCCACCTTAAAATTTGCAGTAGCCACAGGCACTAGAATGTAATTGCTTCACCATTTAAGGTGAAACTGGAACTGTATTAGCTAGCTTTGCAGTGTTTTATTCCTGTCATTAAGAAGAGGGACGTCATGTATTGAAACTACATTAAATTAAGTTAACACAGTTTAGATGGTTATCATTGTGTGAAAATACTGGCATTTGTGGCTTGTTTGGTTGATTGCGCCACCACTTCCCAGTGATTCACAAGGCATTCTTAGCCTTTCGTTTGAAGAGTGCCTGTGAAACATTTCCATTTCAAGGGATATACTCCTTGGCCCTACCCCTCTTTCCCAAGAACAATTGAGACACCCCACATCTAGGCGACACAGAGGAGTAGGGATAAGTTGTAAGGCAAAAGGGTGAAATGGGATTCACCCATACTGTTACAGATGGCTGTAATATAGCTAAAACAGTAGTGGATATTAGCATATTAGCTTCTGTTACTTGTTCGCTACATTCATATTAATGTGGTGTCTTCGCTTCACACTCAAGTCCTCTGAGTAATTTCATGGGAGTTCTAGGGCTGTTCACTTACCTGTAAATCTGATCTCTCATAAAACTCAGGCTTTAACATTAAAGATTACAATATAAGGTCCATGTTAGGGTTTAGCTAATTGGCTAAAGGGCTAATTTTCCAGATACATAACCAAATATTTCCTACAAAACATAAAAACCATGCATTTTTAAGGAAGTGTGTGTGTCTCTTTTAATTACCGTTTAATTCCTGTGTAAAAGTGCATGTGTAATACAGGCTGATGTCTAGATTTTTGGAATCAGAACTGTGGTTGACTGCAGAATTACTGGATTAAACAGACCTAATTGGCACGATTCACAGAAGCTGCAGAGCACAGACATCAAAAAACTTTCTGTCTTCTCCCTCTCTCTCTACTCCTCCTCTCCTACCCATAGAGGACGGGGCGTAGTCAAAGAGCAGAGAGGAGCAGTAGGAACAGAGAGAACAAGTAGAAACCGGAGAAACGGGACGGCTGATCTGATTCCGAATCATCAGATTTGATGTTGACTATTGAGGAATCTGGAGGACATCGGTCCACTGGGTTACTCTCAAAATCCTGAACTCATATCCTCCAATACAGGCAAGAGCATGACATCCTCAGGGGGTTTGACGATGGATAAAGTGCTTTATTGATTTATATACATTTGTCAACACACTGAGATGTGATCGCAGACTATAGTTAACCCAGAAAGGCAATACAGATATGGGACTGACTTCAATTGGACCACTGGTCCAACTGGTTTCATTGGACCACTTATCAAACCGGCTTCAGTAATCATCATTGAGTGTGGACTTAATTATATTCCTGTGGGAAAAGGCTGATTCACATTATTTAAATGAGGCGTGATCAGACTGCCTTGCTGATCCATATATGAGGCTATGATGCCCCCCCCCCAACCCCCAACGCGTCGATACGTGACACAGGGGGCTCTTAACCACAATGCTTCTCATTATTTAAATGAGGTGCAGTCGACACATTGGGCACTCCTGGTTTAGAAATTGAATTATAAATTTTAAACAAGACTGCTATATTATATTTTTACAAACAGTACAGTAACCTGTCAGTGAAAGTACAGAGTCTAAGGGTATGGTTACTTTTCATCACAATATTTCATTGTGGAAATCCAGATATTTATATGCACAGCTTGTGTAATCTCTGGAAAACGTGGAAGCAGCTTCCCCTTGAGCCTAAGGTCACCATGCTCAATGAAATGGGTCGGCTAGAGGGCTATATATCACCCTCCCACTGAGCTATAGACCAGTAGAATTGAAATTCATGGACTGATGGAGCGCCATTCAGTACCATTTGGATGAGCTGAAGTGGTATTTGTGATTCAGAATCGGTAGCTCACCTCTCTAAAGCTCTTGTAGCAGAATGCCATGCGTTCCTCACAGCAAACTTTCAATCTCTGATGCACAGCCTCCCTGGAAGAGAAGAGGCTGTTGGTAATTGCTATCACTAATGCTGCTTCCACATCTTTGTGAGCTAAGTTAAATCTCCGAGATTCGTGGGTCATAGTCTAGATTGCCACTGAGGTTAATTATAGTAATCTTCAGCCATGATTGTCTTTAGAGCTTCTCCTGTTTTCCTCTTGCATGTGGACAGCTGGGAAAATGGCATCACAAAGGGGAGAAGCTGGGGTTTGTAGGGACCTGTCTGATCCTAGATCAGAGGCACTTTAATATGAACTTTGTGGACATTGTGTTTTTGTAAATCAGTTGTATGCAAAAGCTGAGGTCTTACCTTAAGAACAAATATAGCATGAAAAACACATATGGTGTTGTACATGGGGTTCTTGGAGTGATGGGATAATCAGTGGCTTTTAGTTTCTGGACGTAGCCTGTTTGGGTCTCAGAATCAGAGATGGACCTGGCACTAGTGCCCCCTACTGGTTATTCATCTGTGCGTGTGTGTGTGTGTGTGTGTGTGTGTGTTTGTGTGTGTGTGTGTGTGTGTGTGTGTTTGAGAACTCAGCAGGGACTATATCACATTAACACCCATTCAACCTGCCAGACACACAGTACACACACACACACACACACACACACACACAGACACAGAGAGAGAGAGAGAGAGAGAGAGAGAGAGAGAGAGAGAGAGGAAGTCTCAGAGAGGAATGCTAAGAGGGGTGATTAGAGAATGGAGAGAAAGAACAAGAACTGAGAAACAGAGAGAAGGAGAGGGGGATGTTTAGGAGGAAGAAGAGAAGGGGTAACAGAAAGACAGGTGGGCTGAGAGAGAGGAGAAGGATGGAATATGAGAGGAGAGAGAGAGAGAGAGAGAGAGAGAGGGAGATAAATAAAGAGTGATAGAGAGACAGAGTGATGTAATGTGTTTGGTGTTTCAGAGCACAGCGGCGTGATCTTGTACGGGACACAGACGACTTTCAGAGAATGCTAAAAAACTCTAGAGGACACAGAAGGATATGCAGATAGTTTGTGTGTGTGTGTGTGTGTGTGTGTGTGTGTGTGTCTCTGTGCCTGTGTTTGTGTTGTGAGCAGACTTGGCCTATTCAGCGTCATAAATGTCTGCACCTTGATAATCCGTGCTGAGGGAGGGAATCATATGCAAATGAGCAACTCATATACAAATATACACTCACTCTCCAATTAAGAATTCTATCAAATTGATATTCAAGGAATGAATTTAAAGAATTCAAGAAATGCATAACATTATAATTAGCCAAAGCACACTCTTCAGGTCAAGACATACATACACATTCATTCATTGTCTGTAACCCTTATCCAGTTCAGGGTCATGGTGAGTCCAGAGCCTACCTGGAATCATTGGGTGCAAGGCAGGAATACACCCTGGAGGGGGCGCCAGTCCTTCACAGGGCAACACAGACACACTCACACATTCACTCACACACTCACACCTACGGACACTTTTGAGTCGCCAATCCAGCTACCAACATGGGTTTTTGGACTGTGGGAGGAAACCGGAGCACCCGGAGGAAACCCACGCAGACAGAGAGAGAACACACCACACTCCTCACAGACAGTCACCCGGAGGAAACCCACGCAAACACAGAGAGAACACACCACACTCCTCACAGACAGTCACCCGGAGGAAACCCACGCAGACACAGAGAGAACACACCACACTCCTCACAGACAGTCACCCGGAGGAAACCCACGCAGACACAGAGAGAACACACCACACTCCTCACAGACAGTCACCCGGAGGAAACCCACGCAGACACAGAGAGAACACACCACACTCCTCACAGACAGTCACCCGGAGGAAACCCAGTAAGACACAGGGAAAACACACTACACTCCTCACAGACAGTCACCCGGAGCAGGAATCGAACCCACAACCTCCAGGTCCCTGGAGCTGTGACAGAGACACTACCTGCTACGCCACAATGCCGCCCCCATACATACACAGATCAACCATAACATTATGACCACCTCTAGGTTTCTGCACTCACTGTCCATTATTTCAGCTCCACTGACCACACAGCAGGACTTTGTAGTTCTTCAGTTACGAACTGTAGTTCATCTGTTGCTCTGCATACTGTGGTAGCCCCCTTTCACCCTGTTCTTCAATGGTCAGGATCCCCACAGGACCACAACAGAGCAGGTATGACTTTTCATAGTGGATCATTCTCAGTGCTGCAGTGATTGATGTGTTGGTGGGGTGTTAGTGTGTGTTGTGCCAGTACAGGTGTGTTTCTGCTGTTTCTGCTGGTGTGAATCGCCTCCTTCTACACGTCATGCCAATTTAGTACATTTGTGATTGGTCCTTTTGCTTGGTTCTTTTCCTGCAGTAGTAGATTGTTATTGACCACGTTAAGTGGCGAAAAGCACTATACTCTCCCTAGAGAATCTGGCAGTGCGAGAATAAGTGACAACTAATGAAGGACTAGAGGAAGACTAACACAAACTGTTCACAACAAATGAGCTACTGGCTCTGACTTTACAGCTACCAGCTGGACCAGCACGGTAGGTACGTCTGACACAGCGCACAGTGAGTGGACGCAGTGTTTAAAAACTCTGTGTCTGATTCTCTCGTAAGAGCACAACACACTTTAATATTTTAACACCACCACCATGTCAGAGAACGATCGTCCACCCAAATCATACCTGCACTGTGGTGGTCCTGAACACTGAAGAAAAGGGTGAAAGGGGGCCAAAAAAGTATGAAGAGCAAAGGTCGTCCTGGATGGTCAATGGAGCTGAGAGAAAAGAAAATGTGCGTAGAAACAATGAGGTGGTCATAATGTTGTGGTTGATTGGTGTATTTCATATTAATGATATGGGTTCGATTCCCGAGTCTGCGTGGGTTTCCTCCGGGTGACTGTCTGTGAGGAGAGTGGTGTGTTCTCCCTGTGTCTGCGTGGGTTTCCTCCGGGTGAGTGTCTGTGAGGAGTGTGGTGTGTTCTCCCTGTGTCTGCGTGGGTTTCCTCCGGGTGACTGTCTGTGAGGAGTGTGGTGTGTTCTCCCTGTGTCTGCGTGGGTTTCCTCCGGGTGCTCCGGTTTCCTCCCACAGTCCAAAAACACACGTTGGTAGGTGGATTGGCGACTCAAAAGTGTCCGTAGGTGTGAGTGAATGTGTGTCTGTGTTGCCCTGTGAAGGACTGGCGCCCCCTCCAGGGTGTGTTCCCGCCTTGCGCCCAATGATTCCAGGTAGGCTCTGGACCCACCGCGACCCTGAACTGGATAAGGGTTACAGATAATGAATGAATGATATGGCATCAAATATTAATACGATAAGATAGCAAAGAAACAGAGGGGACATATTAGAGTTAAAAAGCTTTCATATGGCCACGATAATGTGTGTATTCTGTGTAAAGATGATTCTGCTTAATCACAAGCACTTTTTTCAAGGGGATTAGATATCTATTAAATATAGAAACTACAATCTGTTGCCTTGGAGACACTGTCAATTATTAATCGTCATATATAATTCATCGCTTATTTACCTAAAGCTTGGCCTTTGATGACCTAGTATCTTATGCTTCATTTGCATACAGTCTGAGTAGGCAAATGAGCACCTCGTCGAGATTTGCACAGTCTAAGCATAATTAGCATTACTGGAAGTAATTCACCAGACTCCTACTCAGCTAGTGTCTTTTTCTTTCTAACACACACACACACACACACACACAAGCTGTACCCAGAGGAGGTAATGTGAGACATAGGCTCTATATGTGCAGAATGTATAATTTATATGGAAGGTCAGCAGAATCAGCATGTTCTCAAACACATACACACACACACACACACACACACACAAGCAGCATCTAAACGCACTGTCAGATATGATCCAACATATATTCCCCACACACGCCGTTACAAGCATACACACACTTTATGCAGTGCTTTCAAATCAGGGTGTAGTTCACACAGCTAGATTTCTTGGAAAAAGACATGTTGCTGACAAAAATCTCAAGCGAAAAAATCAACGGCCTTCACATTCTGAATGGTGGGGGGTGGGGGCATCTAACCTGTGCACCACACCAGCACAACACCCACATCTACATACTCCAACTACTAACAATTTGCCTAATCTAAAAATAAATTAAAAGAAGATATCAAAAATTCAGTAATGTGTAAGGAATGTGGTTATTAAAATTGCAAGTCAGAGACCAGCCGTCGTTTTTTAAAGGAGCAGTGTTCAATATTCTGACAGTGGATATGCCTCCCCCTTTCGGTTGAGCACAGAGTGCCAATGCTGCAGAAAATAAAAAAGTCACTCCAGCCAGTCACTCATGAAAATAGACATTATTTAATAATCATGTTACCCAGGGTGACCAGACGTCCTCTTTTACCCGGACATGTCCTCTGTTTTAGACCTAAAAAAATGTCCGGGCGGAATTTCACAAACGTCCGGGATGTTGTTTTTCTAGAGCTTACATAGAACTTCGAGAAGCGTTTCGTTCATAAACTAGTCCCGCCCTCCCCTACTCCGATTGGTTCGCTTGAGTGAGAAGGGGGCGTGGTGAAGTAGCCTAAACTCTTCTGATTGGACGTTCTGACTGTAGAGCTACCGTTATTGGTCGATAACCTTCTCTGTAAACATTTAATTGGTCAGTCTGCACGTCAGTAGTCCTTGTTTACGTCAGGCAAAGCTCATGCACCTAGACGTGTCCTCTTTTTCACAATCTTGGATCTAGTCACCCTAATGTTACCCATCAAGGAGAAGAAACACCAGTTCATAGTCATGTTGAAGGTCTTTGGCAGCTCTTAGCAAGCTTTCAGACCTTTGTAGTTTGGTGCCTCAGACCACGGTTTGGACCAAAGGGCCAGAATTTGGTTTGTCCCAAAGAGGTGGTCTCAGCCTGAATCAATCTGAACCTTGGTTCGTTTCGTGTGCAGTGTAAAAGCATGGATGGATCTGACTTTCTGACAAATTACAGGAAGTTGAGGCTGTGTAAATGACAGAAATGGACACGACAAAACAACTTAATCTCCTTCTATCCTCAAAAAACTTGAGGACCACGCTAAGTGTTTAGTGAACAGTGAACTTCATTTACATGTTTAAAGTTTAGTTTTTATTTGTTTTTACTACATTAATGATACATATAAAAAAGAAAATCTCTGTGATACTCGAGAGAGATGGTCAACTCTGAATGTAAAAACAAATGCCATTCCCAAACCACACAGTGTCTTACTACATAGGATATTTTCAGAATGGCACTCAGTAGTATAGAACTTAAAGTGTAGGTGGGTGTGGAACCAATACAACTTGCTCAGCCCTTAAAGGTAGAACATATACAGGGGTTGGACAGTGAAAGTGAAACACCTGTCATTGTAGTGTGGGAGGTGTCAGGGCTAAATTGGAGCAGAGCCTGGTGGACAATCTTCATTAACTCCACACTGCACCAGTAAGACCATGTGCATCCAATGGTTCAAACACTGTGTCCTGAAGGCGGTGTCGTGTATCAGGACGACAGTGCACCAATACACACAGCGAGACTGGTGAAAGACTGGTTTGATGAACATGAAAGTGAAGTTGAACATCTCCCATGGCCTGCACAGTCACCAGATCTAAATATTATTGAGCCACTTTGGGGTGTTTTGGAGGAGCGAGTCAGGAAACGTTTTCCTCCACCAGCATCACGTAGAGACCTGGCCACTATCCTGCAAGAAGAATGGCTTCAAATCCCTCTGACCACTGTGCAGGACTTGTGTATGTCATTCCCAAGACCAACTGACGCTGTATCGGCTGCAAAAGGAGGCCCTACACCACACTAATAAATTACTGTGGTCTAAAACCTGGTGTTTCAGTTTCATTGTCCAACCCCTGTATGTGTTTAGCCATTTAGGTGGAGCTGAAAATGCGAACGAGGTACTAGTAAATAAACAAAGGTTCTTTAGTCTCTTCACTAAATTGCAGTGTGAAACCAACACTCACTGTATCACAGGTTTGGTTCGGAATCTGGTCTGGACTTTCAGGTGTAAAAACACTCCTTGTGTTCTGCATCTCAAATAAGCCAGACCAGTGTTGATTTCTGTGTGTCGTTCTCTTTCAGACGTGCTGAAGGACATGTTATTTATTTTTCTTGGTGGAGGAATATTTGGAAGGTAGCGTTCTACTGAATGGTTCATATTGCACTCTGCCATCTTTCATGTACAGTGGAACCTCTACCTACGATCTTGATCCGTTCCGTGACCCGGTTCGTAAGTGGAAAAGTTCGTTTCTCGAGTCAGTTTTCCCCATTTAAAATAATGGAAAAACAATTATTGTGTTCCAGCCCCCGCCCCGAAAGTCACTCTTTTTGCACTGATATATGTTTACAACACTCTCAAATTAGTAAAAAAATACATGTAGCGTTACTAAAAATAAAAGAGAAATACAGTGGAAACAGTAATAAAAAAGAAATAATAAAGTTGTAAGAGGTTACACATCGCTACCTTGAAGACATGACGACTGGCTGGAGCAGTAACACAGGCACTGGCTGTATGACGGGAGGTGGGGGGTGGGAGGAATAACGGAGAGTAGGCGGGTGAATGTGAATGTTAGCACGAATTTTGATGTCTGCTATTTACACTAATGCTAAATTGCTAAAGCTACAATGTTCTAATCTTAAAAGCTCACTCAAGTCTGGGCTCTGGGAGACTCGCCTATTGGGGTCAGTGGCCATTTCCAGTCGCCGGCTCGGAGGAGGCTCGGGTTCGTTTCTAGAGTCGTGGTTCGTTGGTGGAGGCAAAAAAATATTCAAATGCCCAGTTCGTATCTTGGAAAGTTTGTTAGTAGAGGTCCCACTGTATAATGCCGTCTCTTGGGGGCGCTGTGAAAACAAGGGGCTGAGGACAACAAAACACAAATTGTGTGTATCTGTGTACTCTGCTCGGGAGGCCGTTAATCAACTACGTACGGTGAAATTATCGTTTGCCTGTAAATTAATGATTGAAATGTGGTTTATTGCACCTTTAAAATTTTCAAAACAGACGTGCAACTTACATAAAGGCAGGGGGAGGTCCAAACGAAAAGTTGTGAAGCAACCAGAGTGCTCAAAAACAGGGGTTTAAGATGTTCTCAAAACAAATGGAGAAAATTAGACTCCTAAGGACTGTGCAAGACTTGTTAGACCACCACAGGTGTCAGCATCAGATAAACAGTACTTACCTTTGATAGACAGGAGACAATCAAGCCCTATTCTTTCTTCAGGCAAAGGCTGAGCACATTAAAATCAACATTAACCAAATGAAGAGTTTGTTGAACGTTCTGTGTAATTCAAGCGTCCACTGGCACTGTTGTCTCTATCATTAAGCATATTTTCTTCTCCCTCATTACTGTTGCTATGCCTACCACCCTGCTGCATCTCATTCTCTTTTCAGCGTTTTCCCATCTCATCGAAGCTGCTGTCCTCATGCTCCAGTCCACGTTTTCCCACTTCATTTCTGTTGAACACCCTTGATTTGATGACCACTCGTCTAGTTCTTTTCTCTTCTCCTCAAATTTGCTCAGAACTAATTTAACCTGTTCTGGTCTGTCGTTTGTACTATGGTAGTTAGTGGTTAGTGTTTTAGAATATCTGGGGCTCCATCACTCAGCATAATGCTAGCCAGTCTGTTAGGAGAGCATGTCTATATTCCCGGGGCCCTTTGCTACTCTGTTCAACGTTCTGTTAACACAAATTAGCCCTCCTCCTGTGTTGGAATCTTATTTGTTTTCAAGTAAACTTGTCACAGTGCGTATTTTAGCCGCTCACTATCTTCTGTTTTCTCTGGTCTCTGTGATCTTGGGCTGTTATGTTAATTTATATAAAAACTGTGATTATATTTTAGTTATGCTTTATGTATTTGGGATATTTAAACACATGTTCAACATATTTCAAACCCAATGTTTTGCTAAAATTTCACTGCTCTTTAAAGGGGTGATACTGAAGTATGCTCCTATATCAGCTGCGTAAAAAGACAATAATATCGTTTACTGACATTTATTTTAGGACAATATATCGGCCACAAAATTGACTATCATGCCATGCCTAATTTCAAGTTTCAACATGTAATATTAAGGGAGTACATAGCTGGGGATCATGCTTTTACAAATACCATGTGTTACATAGAGCTAGGGAACATAGGACTCTGGGAGCATTCTACCCTGTGAGAGCACATGTCACCGCTCTCTCCAAATAAAAACACGTATCTCCAAAGATAATAACTTTATAGGAGACAGAAAAACCTTACATTTCATTCATTCATTGTCTGTAACACCGTTTCCAGTTCAGAGTTGTGGTGGTTCTGGAGCCTACTCAGAATCACTGGGTACAAAGCGGGAACACAACCTGGAAGGGGGCGCTAGTCTCCTTAACTTTTAATGTACGTCGAAAAGAGTATTGTTTTTGCAAGTCATTTTGAAGCATTTCTATTTGAAGCACTTCATTCGTTCATTCATTCATTATCTGTAACCCTTATCCAGTTCAGGGTCGCGGTGGGTCCAGAGCCTACCTGGAATCATTGGACGCAAGGCGGGAATACACCCTGGAGGGGGCGCCAGTCCTTCACAGGGCAACACACACACTCACACATTCACTCACACCTACGGACACTTTTTGAGTCGCCAATCCACCTACCAACGTGTGGGTTTGGACTGTGGGAGGAAACCGGAGCACCCGGAGGAAACCCACGCAGACACAGAGAGAACACACCACACTCCTCACAGACCGTCACCCGGAGGAAACCCACGCAGACACAGGGAGAACACACCACACTCCTCACAGACAGTCACCCGGAGGAAACCCACGCAGACACAGGGAGAACACACCACACTCCTCACAGACAGTCACCAGGAGGAAACCCACACCAACATCGAATGTCACAGTATGTTGCGGTTAGCATATTCCTCCAAGCATCCTGAGATTCTAAATGGTGTTGTGTTAAAGGCAGTTATAAATAAATCCATGGCTGATTTCACACGTCTCAAATAAAGATGGCCTTTAACCTCTTCGCTAACTGACTAAGTGGGGGTAGTGAGTCGTAACTAAGAAGCAGAATGGGCAGTGATTTATTTATTTATTATTTTTCTAAAGTAATCAATTTTAGAGAAAAATGCGTGATAAAAATCTAAAATCTAAAGGTTAACACTGGTTACTGCACAGATTTACACACACTGTTTAATGTAAATACATATATGCCCAAATTTGGAAGCTTACATGTCCAAGATGGTGGACATTGATTTTTCTCAGTAACTAAGAAGCATTGCCTTTAGAATTGGATGATCTGGAGCAGCAACATAGGAGCCTAAGGTCACCATGCACAATGTCAGATGTCAGCTAGAGAAGTATAATGCCTCCTGGCTGTGGGGCTGTGGAGCAGGGGCACTGTATTCTCAGGGGCAATTGAGCTTCATCTAATACCTCTGGGATGAGTTGGAGTGGAATTTGTGATCCAGAGCTAATCATCCAACATTAGTGCCTCACCTCACTAATACCCTTGAATATCTGTAGATGTGCAACTGACTAAAAACATTTGGACATTAGTGTACATCAGCGCTGTGACTGACTGCCGTCTGCTCATGTTATGATCAGATTAGACATATGCCATTTTAATGAATAAAGTGCAACATTCATTGATTCTTTTATTCATTTTTTAAATGCCTTAATGGCTTCATCCCTTTGTTTCTAAGATCTTAGCATGTCTCTGCTTGATCACGTAGATCAAACAATCTGCCACTGATATCTGAAACAGTGCGAAAAGAGGTGTCAAAAATTCAACACAAAATGGTGCCTTTCCAAAGTTATAGGTTCTTTTTTAAGTCATGCACCATTCATTCATTCATTATCTGTAAGCGCTTATCCAATTCAGGGTCGCGGTGGGTCCAGAGTCTACCTGGAATCATTGGGCGCAAGGCAGGAATACACCCTGGAGGGGGCGCCTTCACAGGGCAACACACACACTCACACCTACGGACACTTTTGAGTCACCAATCCACCTACCAATGTGTGTTTTTGGACTGTGGGAGAAAACCGGAGCACCCGGAGGAAACCCACGCAGACACAGGGAGAACACACCACACTCCTCACAGACAGTCACCCGAAGGAAACCCACACAGACACAGGGAGAACACACCACACTCCTCACAGACAGTCACCTGGAGGAAACCCACGCAGACACAGAGAGAACACACCACACTCCTCACAGATAGTCACCCGGAGGAAACCCACGCAGACACAGGGAGAACACACCACACTCCTCACAGACAGTCACCCGGAGGAAACCCACGCAGACACAGAGAGAACACACCACACTCCTCACAGACAGTCACCCGGAGGAAACCCACGCAGACACAGGGAGAACACACCACACTCCTCAAAGATAGTCACCCGAAGAAAACCCATGCAGACACAGGGAGAACACACCACACTCCTCAAAGACAGTCACCCGAAGGAAACCCACGCAGACACAGGGAGAACACACCACACTCCTCACAGACAGTCACCCGAAGGAAACCCACGCAGACACAGGGAGAACACACCACACTCCTCAAAGATAGTCACCCGAAGAAAACCCATGCAGACACAGGGAGAACACACCACACTCCTCACAGACAGTCACCCGAAGGAAACCCATGCAGACACAGGGAGAACACACCACAGACAGTCACCCAGAGTGGTAATCGAACCCACAACTTCCAGGTCCCTGGAGCTGTGTGACTGTGACACTACCTGCTGCCCCACCGTGCCGCCCAGTCATGCACCAGTATTTACATATTTAAAACAGTCCTCTACTAAGGATGTATTAATATATATTTTGCGCACAGCTACAGCTGTAAAAATGAAATGTAATAGAGGCCATTTTTAGATAACAAGGGCCTCATGAACCTGGCTTGTCGCTCACTCACTCACACATCGGTCGACCAGCTACACAATGGGTGCTGTTCACTCTTTTACATCAGTGACACTACCTGACCTTGTTATGGCCTTGTGGCTCCATTGCAGCACACTTTACCCACCAAATATGTCTTGTCTTGTTGAGAAAATTTGGAAAACATTTGGGGAACACATCCAGCTTTGTGTAAAATACCTGGGACTAAACGTTTTCTGTCCTGAATCACATTGAACGCCTCTTTTTGTTTGGCATTGATTTATTTCACCAATGCTCCAATGGCCTTCACGTGCACATAAGTGCGCACACACACAGGGAAACGCAGGCAGAATAAATCATCTTCTAATTGATTCTGCTTGATGTATGTGTAAGGACAGTCCAGGCTGGATATAATCCTGTGCTATTAAACTGCCTGCACTGCTTGTCATTATTGATAAGGCCCTGTGCTTGACCCCTCACTGACCCTCTCTACACTTCATTTCCTCCTCCTGTAGATCCGCCTCCTTTGCCCTCTGCAAGTGGCCTGAACTGACCATCTCAGCCTTTACTCGGCTTCTCGGCTGCTGGACTTCAGCTGCTGCCTGCGTTGAGGAGGTAACAGAGGTCTTTTTAGCATTTTTGGCATTTGAGGTTAGATATTTATCGATAGTAATTATGATCTAAGTGCTGTCTATGAATTGCTGTGTTAAAGTGATGCATTTGTATCTATTTATACAGCCGTAGCTTTGTTCTTTTGATGCGTTTAAGGAGGTAACTGTTGAGATTGGGCATTTGAATGGTCGTATATACTTGTATACATTTTTTAGTTTAGTTTTTAATATATGTGTATTATCTTGAAACAATTATAATGAGAAATCATGCAAAGAGGCATTGCGCCTTTTAATTTTAATTTTTGATTGGAAAGTATCTTGATATCCTCAAATATATTTACTTTATAAATTATTTTTAATTATTTTAGAATTATTCTTTAGTGTCCAGTGCATTTATTCACTCAATAATTAAATAATTCATTTATTTGTGATACAGAGCTATGATCTATTGTAGCCTTTTTGCCTTATAATAGTCTTAATTACATTGAGAAAATAATAAGCAGCAAGTTTTGTACATTTTTATTCATATTTATTTATTACTGATTGATTTGTATTAGCTTTTTTTAAATCATTTTTTTATTGTAAAAAGGTTATTTTGATATATTTTAAAATGATCATTTCAGTCTTTTAGTTAGTTTAGTCTGAACTAACAGGACTTTATCCTTTAAATATATTTTTCTGATTTCTTATTCATGGTGTTTACTTATTTAGCTGGTCTCTGGATGCACAGCGACCCTGAGTAGGATGAAGCGGTAGCCAAAGATGAATGAACTGAATGAATGTCTGAGTGAATGAACTGAATGAATAAATTAATTGGAGATAGACTTAACGGAGCGATATGTAATATGACAGCAGGCTTTTAAAATGGTTAATGCAGTCCAAAATCAAAACACTGGAGAAAGTAGCCTGCCCCATTCCTCTTTTCACCCAGACACAAAGCTCATGTGGGTTGCCAGGTTGAGAAACCTTCATGCACAAGCGCGAGACGAATTCGATAAAAAGAATGTGGTATAGTCAGTCAATTTAAACACAAAATGTGTATTATTTGACAAAAATGTCTACGCTACAAAAAGTAAATGAGTGTCCACTGTATTTCCTATATTTACCAGCTTCATGTTTCACTAGATAAGGCTGATGTTGTCTTCTATATTAGCTTTTTCCTTCCACACTGTCTTATTAGGAGGGAGACATTTGTTAATTATTCGCAGCTTTCGTATTCAGATGTTTAGTTCCGCCTTAAATGAGTTAGTTGGCAAGGCTAATATTGGCGTTATTTGATAGCTTCTTTTTTTAATGTTTCTGTTCCCCCTTAAATAGGCATCGATGCGAGGATAAAGTTAGCGTTTAAAACTAAAAATTACTTGCTACCGATTCAATAGAAAGTTTGCAATGGAGTCTAAGCTGCCTCCATCTATCAGATATATTACTAGTATTTACTCTCATTTTACTTCTGCTTTCGGGTCTTATTTAATATTGTCTGGTCATGGAGATATTTAGAACGATTGCGAACCTTTTTAGAACATTTTCTCCGTTCGCGTGTTAGCTTCCATGGCTCCAGCGCACTGTGCTTGTGTCTGCTGGTGTGTTTCATACCGGGCAAACCTGGGTGTGGAAGCAGTACTGGAGACTGGGCTGTGGGTGGCGATCACAGGTCAAGGCATGGAACAGACACTCCTCAAAGATGAATATACATGCTGCAGCAGTGCAATCAGAAATGCCAGTACTTCAACTTGTTTCCTTGTTCTCTGATGACACACCCTGGTGTTTTTATGATTTAGTGCAGTTAAATATTACAGAATTCTCTTTTACTGACTTACTCACTTCACTGATTAGACCAGCTAGGTAAGATGTTACTGTATATAGATCACAAAAGATATTTTTGAATTAACTTTTCACGTTATGCACCATTTTTAAACCCAATATCCCAACCCCTTTTTTCTGTGTTTGCACGTATCAGCTGTTGGTGTGTGTATGTGCGTGTAGGTCTGTGAGGATATGAGAGGGGGAGTGAATATTCAGGCCCAAACACCATGCTGCTTCTGACATGCAGGGATGAGTGTGTGGCTGGCAGTAAACAAGGTAAGATTACATTTTTCTTAACATTTGAGTACAGTGTTTATGAAAGAGGTTACAATTTTCCCCTCTTACTCCACTCTGTCTGTATTTTTGGCAGCTTTACATATAATTGGGGCTTTGGCTGTGATATATGGGGCTATTGTAATGTGAATATTTGCACCTTTTTTGGACCTACTTTGACCATTCGTTGTGGATCACCTCACGGAAGTGTCTTGTAGCTCATCTCATTCATTCACTCACTCATATCTACACGTTTGTGTGTGTGTGTGCATACTCACTAGTGTATGATTAGGTGTTGAACCACAAGTAGTGTCATTTCTCACATACTTACTCAGTTAGGCACCGCTCCACAAGGGGGTGCTATTGTGCTTCACATCAATGACACTTTGTGTCCTCAGTTTTGAAAGCTGCCTGATGCTTGGTTGAAGTTGTGGTTTAAATTTAATAAAGAAGAATAAGGGTGTGTCAAAAACCACTTACGCAAGAGTATTTTTGATTATTAAATGAGGTTTCACCTAAATGTTTTTAAAGTCATGCAGAGAGACTATATTTTATTTAATCTTATATTATTATTTTAATTCTTTACAATGATTGTGATACGTTTTTATATTTAGTGCTGCTAGTGGTTATTGGGTGTGAATCTCCCAGTGTTTTCTTTGAAGTTTACACCACCCCTGCTTCTGCACTGAATGCATTTAGTCCAAATCCTGACGTCAAAACAATAAAAATAAAGCAACGGCTTAAGCCTCTGGCACTGTATTCATAACCATTTCGTTATTTGATTGCCATATTCATGTATTTGTTATTCATTTCGTAATAACTTCCTGATTTATGGAGGCAGACGTTTCTGTCACAGCGCTGTGAAGCATTTTGGCTTTGGAACTTTCAGTAGAACGTTTCAAACTAAGAAGCGGGTCTTAAATCTCAAATATGGATTTACTCAGAGATTTTGAAAAATCAGGGGAATTCTCAAAGCCACTGAGAGTAGTTTGGTGTAAAAAGAAAAAGAATGAGAATTGCACACAAATCGCTGGTGATTCATTTGAACCATTTATTGGTGACCTCTTAAAATTCTTGTGGGCCATGGTGAAACGTCCCATTCCATTCATTTGCATTCTTCTTGTTAAATTCTTGTTCCAAAATACGTTTTAAAATTTTGAGATATGATTTTGACCTAGTAAAAAAACCTATAAGAAAAAATAATACTTACATTTCTAGATTCCTACGGCCATCACTATACAGTACTCTGAACAATGGTTTATATTAAATTATGCAATTCTAACTGGTTTTAAACACCCTCCTTTACTTGTTAGCTACACTCTGCCAGACGTTCACGGACACCTGCTTATCCAACAACACTGTTCTGAAATGAAGGGTATTAATAGGTAGTTTTGCTGCAAGGACTTCATTGCATTCAGCTACAACAAAAAAGTCAGGTCATGCACTAATATTACATATTATATTTCGAATCACATCACATGCCACTCAAACTCGTCTGAATGAGGTCTGTCACTCCAGCGAACGCATCTTTAAACTGTCGGCTGGTGTTTGGCACTGGGCATGGAGGCCTCAACCTCATGTACAGGTGCTGCAGAGCATCCCATTGAATTCCATGCTTCTTTTTGGATGGAGATTATCTATCTATCACGCTGTATGAGCACAATAGAGGTGTACGTTAGTGTCCTAGCTCCAGGGAAGAACTGAAGAAACAACATGGCTAACTTCAGGGGTAAGAAGTAAAGTATACTGTCATGCACTCATGGCTAATGTACAAAAAGTGTGCTACATACTGTTTGCTAAGCTTTGTATGCTAATTATATAGCGTTAGTGCTATAAACAAATATACTTACATGCAACTAATTGTACTAACTGTGCTGTTTTGAGACCCACCCTTAAGTGCACAGTTATATGTCAAGTACCAATAGAAAAACCCTTTTTTGTGGTGTCAAAACCCTTTTAAAAGCTACTATATTGAGCCATCTACAGCCCATCACTCATGCAGAGGGTTCTGTATAGCACCTTTTTATTTACTAAAGAACTTTAGAAACCAAGACCTATTTTGCACAGTAATGTGTTTACTAAGTATATATGCAGTACATTGAAATATACTTATTTTTTACCTGGGTATGCAGATTGAATAAATACGTAGTAATAACTGATTTACCTTTCTCCCAGTTTTTGATTTTTTGTTTCACCATAAAATCACTAGCTTGAGCACTAGAGCTTCCACTTCTGTTTGAACATGAGTGTGTTTCTGGGTGTGTAGTTTTTTGCAGAAGCTTAAGTTACGTCACACTACCTGAGCATTTGTTTCATAACTGCAGCAGATTAGGCTGCATTTCTACTGCAGCTCTGCCTTCAGCTATGCATTGAAAAGCTGGCATTGACGGGTGTGAATATGTGTTCGTGCGCGTGTTTGTGAGCTGCACACCGCATATACGTCTGAAGGGCTTCTAGATTGATTTTATGTGAGCATGCACCTGAAGTAAACATGCGCTTGATATCCTGCTGTGATTGATTATTGGATTAGTTTGCATCGCTTTGCAAATATTGATCATGCAATTAAAGGGATTTGTTGAATGGGACTCTTCTGGCCTTGAAGTGTATCCACTTACAAGAGAGAGTTTAAGCATGGGTGTGTGATGTTGCAGGTGTTACTGAGCGTATAGATTTAGGTAAGATTTAAAGGCAAAGTTTCTTAACAATTCTGGACAACTACTGTTCCCACAGTTTGTTTTCATTCAGAAGCTCTGCACCTTTTAAAGTGGAACAGCATGTTTGAGTATTTGGTTGAAGTTTAAGTTGTCTGTAAATCTTTTCAGTGTTTGAATTAGCACAGAAACTCATTTGTAAATCGAGCTGGTTAGTTTTGTTGCACTTTTGGCATGTGTTTACTTTTATGCAGTTTGGAGTCAGTTCCACCTTAAGAAATCTGTAACAGTAGAAAATCAATCAGTCAATACAAACAAATTAGCTTTTTCTAGCCCACAAACAAACCGATGTATTTGCAAATTAAGAATGTCTTCTTAGGTAATATGTGCTATTTTAGCACTTGGGCTCCCCCTACAGTTGCAGAGTGTAATTAATGTTAACAGCACTGTCATGAACCCAGAGAGGACATGGAGGGAGGGCCAGGGTGGTTTTCATACCTTCCTCCATAAGTTACATAGAGCAGTTTCTGCAGTGCTGAGCCTGCAGTAGCAACGACAGGGGCTCTACTCTATCTATGACAGGGGAATGGAGGATGACAATAATTTTGAAGGTGTATTGTTAAAGTTAATATACAATTAAGTGTTCCTTTACTGTAATAAATTTTGAACTTTAAACTTGCATGTTATAGCTGCTGCAAGCACGTATGCAGACACAGGGAGAACACACCACACTCCTCACAGACAGTCACCCAGAGGAAACCCACGCAGACGCAGACACAGAGAGAACACACCACACTCCTCACAGACAGTCACCCGGAGGAAACCCACGCAGACACAGGGAGAACACACCACACTCCTCACAGTCAGTCACCCGGAGGAAACCCACGCAGACACAGGGAGAACACACCACACTCCTCACAGACAGTCACCCGGATCTATTATTAATATTATTATTATTATTTTCATACTTTTGTTAACTATAATGTAGTGCTGTTCTGGAGAGCACCATATAACTCATAGTGAGAGCTAGCAAGGTTAAAGTACAGCTGGGTTATTTTTAGCACATGGTTTTCTGTAAGGAAATGTAGGAAAGCAAAATATACATACAAACTCTCCATAAAGCATCACTTCTGTAACTTTGACCCTCACTGACTACAGACCACCCTGTTCAACACCATCATTCAACAGTGCTTCTCGGCCAGAATAATTCGGCCAGTTCTTAAGCCTGTTTTGAGCACACCACTGAACAAGAAAATAGACACTTCATAAAACGGGGCGAGCTCCATCCTGACAGTGATTCTTCACTGTGAGCACAACGGATGTGTGTTTAGCGCTCCACAGAGTGAATCCATGGAAAGCTGCTGGCCCTGACATTGTCCCTGGCAGTACCCATGTGGAACATTTAGCCCAGGTCTTCACTTTGATATACTGGTTCCAGAACACATTGGTGCAGCGTGCCTGAATGACTGAAAGACAACCCATCTGCCATCACTGGACCCCATTTGTTTTTTTGCCTACCTCCCAAAGAGAATTCCATTTTCATAGCTAGACTCCAAGCTCAGTGACCTGGGAATTATCACCATGTGGAACTGGGTCTTGGATTTTCTGACCAACAGACCTCAGTATGTCAGGATAGGCAGTTACATGCCCTCCAGGCTTAATCCAAACACTTGTGTGCCACAGGGCTCTGTGCTGGGTCCTCTGCCTTTCTTTCAGTTCACCAACGACTATGTGCCTTTGCATAGCTCCAACATCAATATAAAGTTAGCAGATTACAGTAGTCAGCCACATCAGCAACAATGATAACGTTATTGTGGTACGCAGCCTGGCAACATGGTGCTCATCCAATATCCTGATCCTCAACACGAAAAAGATCAAGGAGCTCATTATGGACTACAGCTGCACACACTCTTCCATCTACATCAATGGAGCAGAAGTAGAGCGTGTCACCAGCTTCAAGCTGCTAGGCGTCCACATCTCTGAGGATCTGTCCTGGAATTTCTACACCTCCTACCTGTTCAAAAAGGTGCGGCAGCAACTTTACTTCCTGAGGAGACTGAAAAAGGACCATCTGTCTCATCAGATCATCACCAACTTTTACCAGTGCATTATGGAGAGTATCCTGACAAACTGCATAACAGAGTGGCAGCTCCACTGTGGCTCATAGGAAAGATTTGCAGAGGGTAAGGAAGACTGCTCAGCACATCATTGGTGCCCAAACTCCTGCCATTGAATGTTTACAGGTAGCGCTGTCTGAGCAGAGCCACCAAAATCATTAAGGACCTCTTCCACCCCAGTCACACAATGTAGCACCTCCTGCTACTCAGGAACATTCGAGCCAGAACTAATCGACTTGGGTCCAGCTTCTTTTCAGCAGACAATAATGTAGATATTACCAGGACAGTGATGTGACATGGGTTTACGAAAAGTAAGAGGGTGCTGCCGCTCATACGCCTCACGTTCCCCTCGCCTCCCTTGTGATCCAGCATGGAACAGCCAGAAAGAAAGAGCATATCATTCTCAAGCAAAATATTCAATAAAGGGTCCAATAGACCTGCAGTTGTCACTTTTTCAAGATGCAAAGGACTTTTTCAGTGCATATAAAGGATTATGGCTGGGTCAATACACACGGCCGGGCTGCTGTAGCCAAACCTTTGGTCACTCATGCCAACGCCAAACGTCGGTTTCAATGGTGCAAGGAGCGCAACTCTTGGGCTGTGGACAATGTGAAACATGTATTGTCCTCTGATGAGTCTTTTACTGTTTTCCCCACATCCGGGAGAGTCACGGTGTGGAGAAGCCCCAAAGAAGCGTACCACCCAGAGTGAAGCATGGGGGTGGATCAGTGATGGTTTGGGCTGCCGTATCATGGCATTCCCTTGGCCCAATACTTGTGCTAGATGGGCGTGTCACTGTCAAGTGACCAGGTGTTTCAGTTTCATTGTCCAACCCCTGTATACATTTCCTATATAATAATAAATACTATATTTATATTAGATTGTTAGTAACCAGAGCGATATTAGTATACACACGGTTCCTTAAAGGCAACATCTAAGATTGAGGGGAACTGCAGTTCTCTCTAGTTTGTTTACATTCAGAAGGGATGCATTTTTTAGGTGGAATTTTGGTGGAAACTGTTGTTCGTACATGGCTGAAGTTTAAATGATCTGATTTTGAATTACCACAGAAACTCATTTTTGTCTCAGGTTACTCACGTTTATGGTACTTTTGGTCTTTGAAGCAGTTAGCCATCGTCCCAATTGGAGACATTTCCACCTTAAGTAATCGGAAACAACAAAATAAGTAAATATTACGCAGCAATAGAACAATATCCTCATCACAATTCTGGCTTCTCAGGGTTTGGGTACTGTCCATTGCCTAAAAACTCCTAAAAACTTTTTTGTTACAGTTGTAAACATAGCTTTTAACAGCTTTTTAACTATTCTATACATGTTATTTATATATTATTAATTTGGATATAGACGGTATTCATCGTACTGCTATTATTTGCACCTCAGGTAAATGCTAATTAAATTTCTTGCCTTGCATTGACAATAAAGTGGAATCCATCTCATTTGTAAATCGAGCTGATTAGTTTTGTTGCACTTTTGGCGTGTGTTTACTTTTATGCAGTTTGGAGTTTGGAGTCAGTTCCACTCTAAGAAATCTGTAACAGTAGAAAACCAATCAATCAATACAAACAAATGAGCTTTTTCTAGCTCACAAACAGAGGAACACTAGGACCTGCTATTTTAGCACTTGGGCTCCCCCTACAGTTGCAGAGTGTAATTAATGTTAACAGCACTGTCCTGAACTCAGAAAGGACAGGGAGGAAGGGACCAGGGTGGTTTTCATACCTTCCTCCATAAGTTACATAGTGCAGTTTCTGCAGTGCTGAGCCTGCAGTAGCAACGGCAGGGGCTCTACTCTACCTGTGACAGGGGAATGGAGGATGACAATAATTTTGAAGGTGTATTTTTAAAGTTAATATACAATTCAAAACAGATAGAATCCATCTGTCTGTCTAAAAAATTTAAAGTGATATTCAAGTCAAAATTTGCCTCCTATACATTAAATACGTTTTCATTAAAACTGTACTAAAATATGTAAATAAAATATATATTTGCGTTTTATTGTAGTGTTTTGGTTGTGATTAATACAGTTTACGTTTCTGACACATTTTTTATTTAGTTGGAACAAAATCTAATTGAATTAAATAGTGACTTCCTTTTTTCACCTTATTATGTATGCGTGTTACCTCTAGCTCCTCAGTGTCCATACTCTGACTGTATAATATTTAATTGTACATCATAACATTAGCACTCACTCATGTCACTTTTAGCTTAATTGTTCGCAACGTTAGGTGCTGGATACGAAGGTCGTTTCATCTCTGTTTTTAATAGAGAGGCACGGGTCGCTTGTATTTGGTGGCTCTAGGCTTGTCTGCCCTAGTTTTCATTTATAGCAGTAATGAAATTTAGATTTGAAATGTTCAACCACAATCATGACATGTATCATCCTAATTACCCCATGTACCTCAGTAAAGCTTAATTAGGGGAATGCGTGTCCTCGTTAATTAATCAGCTGTGTAACGAGCAAGTGTAAGTCTAAGTAGCTCTGTTTGGAATCAGGTGAATGTTTCTGATTGCAATAATTTTGTGTGTGATGTCATAATGTTAGTTAATAAAATAAAGCAAAGAGTATTATTATATTCATTGTGACAAATTTATTTAAACATTTTCTATACTGTGGGGCCTATACCCTATATATAGACTCATCCATCCATTATCTGTAAGTGCTTATCCAATTCAGGGTCATCGTGGGTCCAGAGCCTACCTGGAATCAGGCGGGAATACACCCTGAACGGGGCGCCAGTCCTTCACAGGGCAACACACACACACACACACTCACACCCACAGACACTTTTGAGTCTTCAATCCATCTACCAACATGTGTTTCTGGACTGTGGGGGGAAACCGGAGCACCCGGAGGAAACCCACACAGACACAGGGAGAACACACCACACTCCTCACAGACAGTCACCCAGAGGAAACCCACGCAGACACAGGGAGAACATACCACACTCCTCACAGACAGTCACCCGGAGGAAACCCACGCAGACACAGGGAGAACACACCACACTCCTCACAGACAGTCACCCGGAGGAAACCCACGCAGACACAGAGAGAACACACCACACTCCTCACAGACAGTCACCCGGAGGAAACCCACGCAGACACAGAGAGAACACACCACACTCCTCACAGACAGTCACCCGGAGGAAACCCACGCAGACACAGGGAGAACACACCACACTCCTCACAGACAGTCACCCGGAGGAAACCCACGCAGACACAGAGAGAACACACCACACTCCTCACAGACAGTCACCCGGAGGAAACCCACGCAGACACAGGGAGAACACACCACACTCCTCACAGACAGTCACCCGGAGGAAACCCACGCAGACACAGGGAGAACACACCACACTCCTCACAGACAGTCACCCGGAGGAAACCCACGCAGACACAGGAAGAACACACCACACTCCTCACAGACAGTCACCCGGAGGAAACCCACGCAGACACAGGGAGAACACACCACACTCCTCACAGACAGTCACCCGGAGGAAACCCACGCAGACACAGAGAGAACACACCACACTCCTCACAGACAGTCACCCGGAGGAAACCCACGCAGACACAGGGAGAACACACCACACTCCTCACAGACAGTCACCCGGAGGAAACCCACGCAGTCACAGGGAGAACACACCACACTCCTCACAGACAGTCACCCGGAGGAAACCCACGCAGACACAGGGAGAACACACCACACTCCTCACAGACAGTCACCCGGAGGAAACCCACGCAGACACAGGGAGAACACACCACACTCCTCACAGACGGGAGTGGGAATCGAACTCACAACCTCCAGGCCCCTGGAGCTGTGTGACTGTGACACTACCTGCTGCGCTACCGTGCCGCTCTATAGACTCAATGTTTCAGTATTTTATATTATATATCTAATAATCTATATATAGGCCTCATATTCAAATATTAATATTATCAGTCAAAATTTGTCTGGGACACCAGACTTCAGTGTTGAGCTTTCTGGAGGTGTTGTGGGCTAATGCTGAGTTCGAGTGATGTCAGAAACTGGGAAATACCATTTATCCGACTTGTAAATTGCACCCGAATGGCGGACAAAGTCGTATTACCACTGGTAATATAATAGAATAATTTAAAAAGAGCAGTTAACTTTGGGAAAAATATCTAAAACTGAAACCAGAGAACAGAGCAGAGTGAGTGGCGTAAATAATAGTGACATTCACACAATGGACAATATTGAGGTCAGCAAAAATTATTGAGGAAATGTCCGTATATTGTGCAATAAGTCGATAATGTAATTACTGTGACAGGCCTAATGTCACAGCCTATACCCTTTATATAGGCACCAGTATTTTAACACGTTTGAACTCACATACTTTGGTAAGCGCCACAGCTCTTTGTGTTTGCTGGAATAAACTTCTTATTCTTGGTAAATAGGATACTACACGAAAACACGAAGCTTTACCACAGAGGAATATGGGTGGGTTTGTGCCTAAAGGACGGTTTAAGCTGCAGTAAGAACAACTCCAAAACATGAGGAAATAATGCAACAAACATGTAGCATATTAACACATGTAAAATATGATCAGCAGCAATTACTTGAAACATATTTTATACGTTACTTACACAAACAGCTGCGTGTTCCTTAGCTGAGGCTGCGGTATTAATAATAATACACTATATTAAATCAGTATGAATGATATGTCAGTAAAACATTTGTTTTTCCGTTTAATAGTGTGTGTGTGTGTGTGTGTGTGTGTGTGTGTGCTACTGAGCAGGAGCTTTCCAGAATCATCACACTCAAATGGTAGACACTCAGAGAATCACCCTGAGCTGATGTGACTAAACACACTCTCCGCTAATCTCCACACACCAGGAGCCACACACAAATTTATTATTAGAAACAGAGGCAAGACAAAAAAAAGATTTTACAGTGGCGCGGCATAGACACACACACACACACACACACACAGCTTTAAACCAGGCCTTCGTCAGCTGCCTCTGAATCAGTGAGGCTGCAGAAGTGTTTTCAAACTGAATTTATTGATCAACTCGCTGCTGCTGCATTTTCATTTATTTATTAATGTGTTTTACAGAGGTGCTGCCGTTTAGTAGCTTTAAAATACAAAGTAAGCATGCGTACACACACACACACACACACACACATACACTTCCCACTTTATTAGGTATACCTTGTAATCATTGTTCATTTCATTCGTATCATCTCCACTAACCACAGAGGACAACTTTGTATTTCTAACATGACAGACTCTAGTCCATCTGTAGCTCTGCATACTTTGATGTCCTCCTTTCACTCTGTTCCGTAGTGGTCAGGACCAGCAGGGTTTTTGTGTAAAAGGTAGAACAGAGTGACTTTTATAAGAGAGATGGGTGTAAATGATTGACTGTTTGCTCTAATACAGTGTGTGAATTGCCCTCAGTCCAAGAGCAACCTGTGTAATCTAATTAGAGTCTCTGAGTGAATGCTGCATGAGATTTTGTATGTGTGTGTGTGTGTGTGTGTGTAGATGCAGTATTCTGTGTACAGTATAGCAATATCTCTGTAGTGTTTCTCTTTTATCTTCTACAATAGCACATCTGTCATTTCGTGTCTTTCTGGATCTGTATATCCACGGACTGCTGCCTGAGTGTATCTTTATTTACCTCTTTAAAAAAAAATGTCACGGACACAGTCAGTGATGGGTGTTGAGTTAGGGCTGTAGGGTTCTGTGTATTGGTTTGGAGTGTTAGGTGTTGTTAAAGGGTTTGTAGGGGTGTCTGGTTTGGTGTTTGCTGTGGGCTGTAGGGTATAGGATATGGAATGTTAGATTATATATATATTATTTGATTCATAAAAATTTTGATCACAAACGATGTTCAACAAGAAAATGCATAAATGTGAATTACACACCAGATGTGTTTTATAGCCCAAAAGTAATAAACACCAACCCGAGTATATTCTGCATGTGCTTATGCATTTGCTTGGAGAAAAATGACTGTACGTCCAGCAATAAATGCAGCATATTAAACCTGGCATGACAAAAAATGCTGAGGTTCTACACACTGATAAATTTGACTGTGTTCAGTGTGGACCTCTCTACCCATTAATTTTTCATTCATTCATTATCTGTAACCCTTATCCAGTTCAGGGTCGCGGTGGATCCAGAGCCTACCTGGAATCATTGGGAGCAAGGCGGGAATACACCCTGGAGGGGGCGCCAGTCCTTCACAGGGCAACACACACACTCACACACACATTCACTCATACACTCACACTTATGGCCATTTGTGAGTCACCAATCCATCTACCAATGTGTGTATTTGGACTGTAGGAGGAAACAGGAGCACCCGGAGGAAACCCACGCAGACACAGGGAGAACACACCACACTCCTCACAGACAGTCACCCGGAGGAAACCCACGCAGACACAGGGAGAACACACCACACTCCTCACAGACAGTCACCCGGAGGAAACCCACGCAGACACAGGGAGAACACACCACACTCCTCACAGACAGTCACCCGGAGAAAACCCACGCAGACACAGAGAGAACACACCACACTCCTCACAGACAGTCACCCGGAGAAAACCCACGCAGACACGGAGAACACACCACACTCCTCACAGACAGTCACCCGGAGGAAACCCACGCAGACACAGGGAGAACACATCAACTCCTCACAGACAGTCACAGGGAGAATATCATTGACAATCATTATGATGTAGTTTTATTTTTATTGCTCAAATTTAAGTTCAATTGGGTATAAAAAATATTATTTTAATGTATCATTATTATTATTATTATTATTATTATTATTCCAGACTGAACTGACAATCCATTTTTGAAGTGTGCCACATTTAAGGCGGCGCAGTACAGTTCTCTGATCTCTTCCATTCCCTGCACTTCAGAAAAAATAAATTTCCTTTCTGCTTCAGTGCGCACACACACACAGACACACACACACCTGCTATGTGTTTAGAACAGTACGTGAATGAGAGAGACAGTGTTTCAGAAACACAGTACAATCTTTTTTCGGCCAAATGCTTCCAACTCCAATTACAAATGAAAAAAAACTGATGCCATTTCAAGTGTAGAACTGACAGTTCTGAAACATAGCACCTGGTTTTCTTCAACAGTGGATGTGAGTGGCAGGGGTGGCTGGTGAAACATGATATTATTTGTAAATATGATTTGTTTCCACCCATCCATTGTTGCACAGTAATGTAATCCATTAATTATTTTAGTAGTTGAATGTTTTTTGATGGAAGAATTGTATCAGTTAGTGATGCTAATTTATGTAATATTCCAGGGACTTGAAATAGCATTATTTTAAAAACGAATACATTTCAATTTCAGTTGGACGTCATATCAGCTAAATACTAATGCAGATCCAATATCTGTTTCTTGTCTTAGTGATAAAGCCAACCCAAACTTTACAGTTAACACTAGGGATGTGCATGATTATATGGTTAATGTGGTGTGTTCTCCCTGTGTCTGCGTGGGTTTCCTCCGGGTGACTGTCTGTGAGGAGTGTGGTGTGTTCTCCCTGTGTCTGCGTGGGTTTCCTCCGGGTGACTGTCTGTGAGGAGTGTGGTGTGTTCTCCCTGTGTCTGCGTGGGTTTCCTCCGGGTGACTGTCTGTGAGGAGTGTGGTGTGTTCTCTCTGTGTCTGCGTGGGTTTCCTCCGGGTGACTGTCTGTGAGGAGTGTGGTGTGTTCTCCCTGTGTCTACGTGGGTTCCCTTCGGGTGACTGTCTGTGAGGAGTGTGGTGTGTTCTCTCTGTGTCTGCGTGGGTTTCCTTCGGGTGACTGTCTGTGAGGAGTGTGGTGTGTTCTCCCTGTGTCTGCGTGGGTTTCTTTCGGGTGACTGTCTGTGAGGAGTGTGGTGTGTTCTCCCTGTGTCTGCGTGGGTTTCCTCCGACAGTCCAAAAACACACGTTGGTAGGTGGATTGGTGACTCAAAAGTGTCCGTAGGTGTGAGTGAATGTGTGTGTGTTGCCCTGTGAAGGACTGGCGCCCCCTCCAGGGCGTATTCCCACCTTGCACCCAATGATTCCAGGTAGGCTCTGGACCCACCATGACCCTGAAGTGGATAAGGGTTACGGACAATGAATGAATAAATGAATAATATAATGTATATTTCATTTGTATTGTTTAGTAAAATGTATAATATTATGCAATATCAAAGTAAGATAAGAAAATAAGAAGAAAATATATTGCAGACCGTGGTGCTGAGTTGGATGGAGGGTTATTAATTGATTTTTAATTAATAAATTAAACTGTCATCCACATGTGTGTATGACTCTCTCTCTCTCTCTCTCTCTCTCTCTCTTTCTCTCTCTCTCTCTCTCTCTCTCTCTCTGTCTCACACACACACATGCATATATGACTAATTCACTTGATTTACTGATTAATTTAGTCCAAACCTTAGCAAGACACTAGCACATCCTCAGATAAACACAACTAAACTATTAAGCAATTATGTAATATCTTATGGTAACAGAATTTTTTGTGCCAAACATCTGTGAGCTGTTGCGCAGCTGTTGCGCTGCACTGGTGAGCATACACAGTGCTGCATGAAGAGTGTATACCTGAATAGACACAACTTTTATGATATATTTTATATTTCAGGGCATTCTCAGGACAAAAACAGCTTCAGGTGTCTGGCAAAAAACACATGAGTAAATCATGTCTCATACATCAAGCTAAATGGGCTATTTCAGAGCGCCGCAGGTGAAGCAGGTTCAGAGAACATCACATGATAGACTCCATGTGACATTCACAATTTGTTTATTGTTAGATGGATTACAGCTTTGTGGCAAAAGGAAGATGACAAAACACACTACACACCCAAATGTTTGTGGACATCATCTCCTCTATTATTTATTCTGAAAAGAATGGTATTCAATGTATTTGGTCCCCCTTTCCTACAATAGTGGGTCCTACTGTCTGTAAGCACTCATCCAGTTCAGGGTCGCGGTGGGTCAGGAGCCTCCCCACAGTCACTGGAGGGGGAGCCAGTGCTTCGCAGGGTGACACACACTCAGACATTTCACAAATATATACGTGAGGACCTCCACAGGACCACCACGGAGCTGGTATGGTTTCGGTGGTGGATCAATGTCGGCGCGGCAGTGACACTGACGGGATGGTGGTGTGTTAGAGTGTGTTGTGTTGGTATGAATGAATCAGACACAGCTGTGCTGCTGGAGTTTTTAAACATTGTTCACCCACTGTCCCCTTTGTTAGACACCCCTACGTTGCTTCACCTTGTAAGTGTTAAGTGAGAAACATAGATCTCTTGCTGCATAGTTCATGTTTATGTCATCTATTAGTTCATGATGAGTGGTCACTGGACGCTGCCCACAGGACACTTTTGGCTGGATATTTTTGGCAGGTGGATTATTCTCAGTCCAGCAGTGACTCTATCTATCTATCTATCTATCTATCTATCTATCTCTGTCTGTCTGTCTGTCTGTCTGTCTATCTATCTATGTATTTATCTATCTATCGATCTAAGTATCTATCTATCTATCTATCTATCTATCTATCTATCTATCTAAGTATATATCTATCTATCTATCTATCTATCTATCTATCTATCTATCTATCTATCTAAGTATATATCTATCTATCTATCTATCTATCTATCTATCTATCTATCTAAGTATCTATCTATCTATCTATCTATCTATAATGGATATACCTTAAAATACTTTTAATAGAATAATTATATAAATAGTTAAAATATTCAGTGCTTGTAGCACATTAAAATACACTTCAAACTTTTGCCATATACTGCAATAAAACTATTGTCTGTATGAAAGTATACTTTTATTCTTTTTCTTCAGGTCAGCCCACATACTGTCACTCTCCGCTTCAGTGTAGGAGACCATTACAAAATTATTAAAAGAAACTGTTGTTGTTTTATATTATTACTTAATTTGTTGGTGTTATCATCATTATCCATGCTCTTACCCGAATAAGTAGAATCTGTTGTGGCTCGGAAGCCTAGGGTGGTGTTTTTAATTAAACTAGGAGTGTTCAGGGGTTTGGTTGGTGATTTAAATCACAGAGGGAGAGAAACTCAACATTTGTCTCAGAGTGAAACACTTGCCTACAGTTCCTGCTAAAGATAGCATTAGTGAAACCGCAGCTTACAAACTCCACTTTCAGTGGCATCAGTGGAGTTCCATAGGACCACAGTGACCAGATGTCATTTGTATAACTGCAGTACATTCAGTCCGTTATCTCATACACATACATATACCTGGTTAATTCTATTAGAACATTTGGAAATAGCAAAGTCACACACAGTAATGTATCATTTAAGCAGTTTTTCATTCACATATTTATTCATTCATTATCTGTAACTGCTTATCAGGTTCACAGTCACGGTGTGTACAGAATCATTGCGCGCAAGGCAGGGACACACCCTGGAGGGGGCCCCAGTCCCTCACAGAGCGACACACACACACACATTCACACGTATAGACACTAAAAGACTAAGTATTTTTTATTGGACAGTGATGATGTTCAATAGAAATCTGTAATCTTAGCAGAGACCAACGGTACTGTACACAAGTCAGAGACCACCATTCATGCGTTTAAGTTTAACAGCCTTAAAGCCAATGTTAACAAAAAACAACAACAACAAAAACAATACATAAAATGAGTACCGGTACTTTAAGAAGGAGTGTTTTAAAATAAGAGCGGTATTTCCAATGAGTGCCACAGGGGGCAGTGTGCGCCCCCCAGCGGTTTACCTCCTCTCCCTCCCTTAGTTATTTTGCAGCTAGTTTTAGCTAGTTTTAACTTGCAGAAGTTATTTAAAAACAAAAAACCTAACTAGCACCAGCTACTTTCTGTACAGACCTCAGCTACTTTATATAGAAGAGAATCACCAGTAGCACAAGTCGTGAGCGGGAGAGACAGCTCTCTCTCCGATGGAAGCTCCGGGAGAAACGGCTCGTCTGCTCCAGAGAACTAGCAGCACAATCACACAGATCAGAATGAGCTGCAAATTTGCAAAATGTACTGCCAAAGACACGCTTGCTTCAATTTTTGTTGTTTTTATTCTTTTTGCTGAACTCCTCAACTGAGATCACATAATTGATTGAGGCATTCAGCTTTATTCAAACAGTAAAAACGTCTTATGAATGTATGACATGGACCGAAGGCGCAATTGGACCCAGAAATTGTGAAACGTCATGTGTGACGTCACACGGTGGGCGGCACGGTGGCTTGGTGGTTAGCACGTTCGCCTCCCAGCGCTGGGATCTTGGGTTCAAGTCCCATCTGGGTGGAGTTTCCATGTTCTCCCCGTGTCTGCGTGGGTTTCCTCCGGGGGCTCCGGTTTCCTCCCACAGTCCAAAAACATGGAGGGTAGGTGAATTGGCTTCTCTAATAACTGTCCTGGTGTGTGAATGAATGTCTGTATGTGTGAGCCCAGATATGGATTGGCGCTCTGTCCTGGGTTAAACCCTAGTGCCTGATGCAGTCCTCCAGGTGGACGGTCGTTTCTGGTTGAGAGTACGCTGTGCGCGTTTGGCTGCCGCTTCTCGCCTGTGTGTGTGTGAATTGAGCGTTCTGAGCAGTGTAGATTGTAAAGCGTCCTTGGGTGTCTAGAAAGGCGCTATATAAGTGTAACAATAATAATAATAACTTAACAAGCAGATCTACCAGCGATTTTGCAGACCGCCCTCAGCTTGTAGAGGAAGTACATTACTTTTCCTGACGTTTTAGGTTTTTGTCATGGTATCGTTTCAGTATCGGTATCGCGATATTTAGGCAGGTATCGTATCGAAAGTCATAGTTTTGATATCCTGCCAACACTAGTATGTTTGGCTTTCTCTCATTCTCTCATTTTAGAAAACAAATAGGTCTCCAAACACTGAAAATCATGAACCAAGATGAGGATATTGCTCTATTCCTGCTCCATAGGTGGGTAATATTGACTTGTTTTTGCTGTAGATATCTCTAAATTCAGGAGAGTGCTAACTGCATGAAAGTAAACACAGACAGAATGTTCTAAAAAAACTAAACACCTTGAGTTACAAATGAGTTTCTGTGGTGATTGAAACAAGTAATAAAAAGTTTCAGACAAGTTAAACTTGTACAAACAACAGACGTTATTTTCCTTCAAACATACCTTTGCCCCTTAAAAGTTGAGTAGCATCTGAATGTAAACAGTGAGAGAACAGCATTTCCCCACAATCTTAGACCTTGCCTTTAAGTTGCTTTCAAAAAATTTTAAAAAGCACTTTCCAAAACTGTTAAGAAAATGTTAAGAATGACTTAAAGACACAGTTAAAATGTGTTTTGGGGGGAAACCAGCACCCAGAGGAAACCCAAGCAGACACAGGGAGAACACACCACACTCCTCAGAGACAGTCACCCGGAGGAAACCGACGCAGACACAGGGAGAACACACCACACTCCTCACAGACAGTCACCCGGAGGAAACCCACGCAGACACAGGGAGAACACACCACACTCCTCACAGACAGTCACCCGGAGGAAACCCACGCAGACACAGGGAGAACACACCACACTCCTCAGAGACAGTCACCCGGAGGAAACCCACGCGGACACAGAGAGAACACACCACACTCCTCACAGACAGTCACCCGGAGCGGGAATCAGACCCACAACCTCCAGGTCACTGGAACTGTGTGACTGCGACACTACCTCCTGCACCACCGTGCCTCCACAAATATAATTCAAATATTTAACATTAGTTATTTGTCTTTTTCAGTTGTATATTATCTCTGTTCAAAGAAAAATGCGTATCTCCAAAATAGTAACTTTAGAAGTCAATTTACAAAGATTGTAAGCCAAGTCATTTTGTAGCATTTCTATTGGCCCATTCCTAATGAAACACCGCAGCTGTGTTCAAATAAAGCAGTAAAATATCCACAAAAATGGATTGAGTGAAAAATGATCAATGGCGTTTAATACTGGATATTTAGCAAATGAACAGTGGCCTCTGACATGTTTACAGTGCTGTGGCTAGCAGGTGGAACTGAGCAGCACCAAACTAGGAGAGAAATCTGGGACGCAAAAGACAGTAAACCTGTAAAGGCAGGTAACGTAATCAATTCACTAAGCGTGTGTGATGTAACACTCTGGTCCTGCTCCTTTGAGAGAAACATTACTGACCTGTGGACTGGAGCTGGACTGTGTGCTGGCCGCATTCTTTTTAATGTGTTATAATGTGTTTGTTGCGGTCAAATGCGTATCCACACAGTTTATATATATATATACACACATGAAGCGGATAACGTTGATAATCTCCTAATACCTGTGGGTCTGGGATGTGTTACAGTGTAAAAGAACAGTCCGTGTAGGGGTTAGGAGAAATAGTCTGGTGTGAAAACCCTGACCAGGGTAAAATTCTGGCCTTAAACAGCAAGGCTTGTGGCTTGGTTCTGGCCAGCAGACAGCGGTCAGGGGAGTGAGAGCACAATCCATGGAGGCACCCAAGGCTCACTGATGTGTGAGAGCAAGCAAGACTAATCCCATCTGGTCTGAACCCACAGAAGGGCTACTGTGGCATAGTCACAGAATGTGACCCATCACACTGTGCTGGGTGTGGGGCTCAGTACCCACTGACTACTCAGAGTGACCATGCTGACCCCTCTCCACGGTCTGTATCATGTACAGTGGGCCTGGTCTGATGGGTCCATTTGTTTTACATTAAGTGGATGTCTGGGTACATGTGGAGTGATAGACCAGAATGCACTGTGGAAATAAGACAAATGTGATGTTCTAGGCTTTATTCTTTTATTAAACCCAGGGTCCAGGCATTCTTTTGGATGCCCATCTGACATGTGCTGACTGTTCAGTGTATCAGACAGGTTGTCTTAATGTTTTGGTTCATCAATGTATTGTTATTTTTTTTATTATTATTATAATAAATAAAGGTAGGTGTCGCAGTCACACAGCTCCAGGGGTTTGGAGGTTGTGGATTCGATTCCCGCTCCGGGTGACTGTCTGTGAGGAGTGTGGTGTGTTCTCCCTGTGTCTGTGTGGGTTTCCTCCGGGTGACTGTCTGTGAGGAGTGTGGTGTGTTCTCTCTGTGTCTGCGTGGGTTTCCTCCGGGTGACCGTCTGTGAGGAGTGTGGTGTGTTCTCCCTGTGTCTGCGTGGGTTTCCTCCGGGTGACTGTCTGTGAGGAGTGTGGTGTGTTCTCCCTGTGTCTGCGTGGGTTTCCTCCGGGTGACTGTCTGTGAGGAGCGTGGTGTGTTCTCCCTGTGTCTGAGTGGGTTTCCTCCGGGTGACTGTCTGTGAGGAGTGTGGTGTGTTCTCCCTGTGTCCGCGTGGGTTTCCTCCAGGTGACTGTCTGTGAGGAGTGTGTTGTGTTCTCTCTGTGTCTGCGTGGGTTTCCTCCGGGTGACTGTCTGTGAGGAGTGTGGTGTGTTCTCCCTGTGTCTGTGTGGGTTTCCTCCAGGTGCTCCGGTTTCCTCCCACGGTCAAAAAACACACGTTGGTAGGTGGATTGGTGACTCAAAAGTGTCCGTAGGTGTGAGTGAATGTGTGTGTGTGTGTGTGTGTATGTGTGTGTGTGTTGCCCTGTGAAGGACTGGCGCCCCCTCCAGGGTGTATTCCTTTTATTGCGCCCAATGATTCCACGTAGGCTCTGGACTCACAGTGACCCGGAACTGGATAAGCGCTTACAGATAATGAATGAATGAATCTAATGCACAGATAAACTCATGCAAAGAAATTATAAATAAAATAATTATTACTATTATTATTATTATTATTATTATTAATATTGTTGCTGTTGTTGTTGTTGTTGTTGTTGTTTTATTTATGTAATGCACAGAGAAACTCATGGGTAATTCTCACTGCAAGGAAATGCAGTTGGGGTGTGTGTGTGTGTGTGTGTGTATAAAGCTGTTTCCTCCGGCTCTGAAGCTGCTTTTTAATTAAAACACTGAATCAATCCAGCAGTGTTATGAAATGTAACTGAGCTGAGACCGATTAGAACACCTCACACACATCCACACACACCCATACACACACACACACACACACACACACACACAGCTGTATAGCTCACAGTACTTAAAAGCAAGAAGGCGCATGTGCATTCACACTGCTATTCACAACTTTAACGTCACTTAAAGCAATTGCACTTAATGATGAGCTTCTGTAGTCAGAGCTGATAAATGCCACTGGTAAAATGGAGCCCATTAGGAGTGTGTGAATTATAGACATGTGAGAAGTGTAGGCACCTGAATGTGTGCTTGGTCTTTGGGCTGCACCATGAGAGCAGTGCCATATGTCAGAGTTCATATGATTTTGTTCTCTTTAGCTTTGAGAGTGAGAGTTTTAAACAGTTAACCGTGATAAATACTGTCACATTTCAACTCTACGAACTCTAGAGTTAGTCCCGTTTATTTCCTTCACAATTTAAAAGTCATTACACAATTTCATAGTAACCCATGCATTGTGAATTATGTTTGCATTTGATTTACATTCTGAAAAGTCTGGAGCAGGGGTACCTAATCTTTTCGTAGCTAAGGCTGCCAATGTGTGATGTTTGTTGTGGGCTCAGGGCCAAAAAGTCAATACAGAATACAAATTAAAAAACCTCTTAGCCTTATGTTTCCACACATTGCCGGCGAAGAAGTATTATAATGCCACTAAATGTCACTGCAGTCAAATGTCAGAGTTTCCATCGCCTTGGTCAAAGGTTTTGAAGAATTTCTAAGTGGAAAAATGTTTAACAGCTTCTTTGCAAATACAGATTTTTTCAGTAAAATTTAACATGGGAAAAATATAAATGGGGCGCTGTGTAAAATGTAAATAAAAAAATGAATGCAGTGATGTGCAAATCATATGTGTAATAATTAAAAGAACATACCAGAGAGCTTGGTTCCTTCAGAATTACAATGGAGTTCATCATTCTGTAAAAGACTGCATGGGCAAAGAATGTAATAGTTCAAGAACAATGTTTCTTAACTACAAAGAACTTGGGGATTTGATCAGAACGACTTGCAGTGACTTGCACATTTGTGAAGGCACAGTTAATGCTGAATGATATATACAGGTTTGGAGGTACAAGCCATATTCTGCATATATTACAGCAGCATGGCTCCTCAGCCAAAGAGTCAGTGCTAAATTAGTCCAGACCTGTCTCCCATTTAAAAACACTGTAACAGAATCTGAGCTGTGGCGCTATCAAGCAAGACCAAGCCATCGTGGGAAAATATATCATTTTTAAAGCTACAGCATCTAGTCTCCTCAGTTCCCACATGTTCCCACAGTGTTGTTAAAAGGAAAAGGTAATAATGCAAAACAAGTTTAAACGTGCCCCTGTCCCAACATTTTTAAAACATGTTTCAAAATGGCAAATGTTTTTCAAACACTTTCTAAGTTTCAATGTTTTAAATGTTTTCTCTATGATTTTCAGGTAAATATAGGCTTTAAATGATTTACACATCATTGTATTTTGTTTTCGTTTACATTTTGAACAGCCTTCCAACATTTGGAACACATACAAATGGAATTTCAGTAGATTCTGAAGTTAGAATCGACACTTTCTCTGTTTGCTTTAGTGAGTTGAGCAGTTAATAACTCAAATAAAAATAATATACATTTCTACCGTACTTTGTTCCCCACTGTCAATACGTCTAAGGTTTCTGAGGGGTTCTCTCAGCCAGTGTGGTTTCTCTGGGTGTGATGTATGTAATGTGTGCTGGGTCCATTGGTAATGAATAAGTGAGAGTGTGTGTAAGATTTATTTCACTAAATGTGTTTTCTAAAAGCTCTTGTTAAATGAACATTCTGGACTGAGCTCACTACATGTTCACTGCTGCTGAACTGCTGGGTAATTTATGAGTGTCCCGTGTGCATGTGTGATACGCATGTGCAAAGCTGTGCAGTGCGACAATACTCTCACACGTGCTGGGAGAAACAAATCCAGTGCAGTCGTGTGTGACCGACCTTTCTGTGTGTGTGTGTGTGTGTTTGTAGTTAATATACATACAATAATGCAAAAGTCTCAAATGGCACAGGGAACTTCACTCTGGCTTAAATACGGATTCTGTCTCATTTTAGTGCAGAAAATCTATTGTATTTTTTAAGTGTCGTTTTTGGAAAATTAAACATAATACTTTATATTTGTTTTTTTAAACATATAACTTTTGAACAAGCCACACTTTTTCTGCTTCTTTTATTCAATGGGAGAACTTTAAATGTGTGTTAACTGTGTTCTTTATAGAGAATGAAAAGGCAAATCATAACACAACGTGTAATTTGTCTTTCGTACTTAATTCTTTATAGCGCACTTATATCAACTTTTCTCGTACCAGTGCTATTTTTAAATATTTATGTACAACCCTAGTGTGTGTGTGTGTGTGTGTGTGTGTGTGATAGAGAGAGAGAGAGGGAGAGACAGACACAGAAAGAGAGAGAGAGAGACAGAGACAGAGACAGAAATAGAGAGAGAGAGAGAGAGAGAGAGAGAGAGACAGAAAGAGAGAGAGAGACAGACACAGAAAGAGAGAGAGAGACAGACAGACACACACACAGAGAGCGAGAGAGAAAGAGGGAGAGAGACACAGAAAGAGACAGACACAGAAAGAGAGAGAGACAGACAGACAGACACAAAGAGAGAGAGAGAGACAGACAGAGAGAGAGAGAGACAGACACAGAGAGAGCGAGAGAGAGAGAGAGAGAGAGAGAGAGAGAGAGAGAGAGAGAGAAGAGAGAGAGAGAGAGAGGGGGGGCAGAAAGTGAGAGAGAGAGACAGACAGACACAGAAAGAGAGAGAGAGACAGACAGACACACACACAGAGAGCGAGAGAGAAAGAAGGAGAGAGACACAGAAAGAGAGACACAGAAAGAGAGAGAGACAGACAGACAGACACAAAGAGAGAGAGAGAGAGACAGACAGACAGAGAGAGAGACAGACACAGAGAGAGCGAGAGAGAGAGAGAGAGAAATCTTAAAACTACCCAAAGTCTTGAGATAAAATTCATAATATATTAAAAGATGTTGCTTGCTACTGTTACTGCTACTGTTACTGCTACTTATAGTTATATATTCGTACTATATAAATACTAATATCACTGTACATTCATTTTATATCATTTCAAATTTTTGAACATGGACCATAAATCCTGTGGTCGGCATCTGAAAGCACAAACCTCCGGAATAATACGGGATAAGGTGTTGATTAGAGATGTGAACAAATCTCCATTTGTCATGGTCGATTAACCGGTAGCTGGACTGAGTGAGTAATGGATGATGTGGCCTGTGCCGATAAGCTCTGGATGCTAGCGGCTAATCTTCCAGTCTTCAAAACGAAACTGGCAGCTTTTCATCTGTGTACTGTCTCACTGGCAGAAAGCAGCTCAGCCTGGCACTGGGGAAATCTGCCGAGTGGGTTAATGGGAATTTACTCTGGAAACGAGTGCTTTGGTTTCCTACGCTGAAGCTCCAGATTTGTTTTAGCCGATAACTGAAGGTTTTCATTTAACCAGCTCAATCAGATGTAGCGGAAGCGTTTGGGATCCTTCAGGGCCTCCAGAGATCAGAGGATGTCTAGGAATTCAAAAAAAAAACCTGCCTGTATTTCTTCAGTCTTTTTTAGTTTATAGAATCATACTTGTGATATTTTATATAATTACTGCAGTAATACATTTTTTTCACTGATAAATTTTGGTTAAAAACGGATTTAAGCTGTTACTGATAAAATGATGTGTACAGCCAAGGGCTCTATCACTAGTTAGGTGTGTTTTTTTGTAACGGGAGATGGCGGGATTTTTTTGTTTTGCACATTTCATTCATTCATTATCTGTAACCCTTATCCAGTTCAGGGTCGCGGTGGGTCCAGAGCCTACCTGGAATCATTGGGCGTAAGGCAGTATTACACCCTGGAGGGGGCACCAGTCCTTCACAGGGCAACACACACACACACTCACACCTACGGACACTTTTGAGTCGCCAATCCACCTACCAAAGTGTGTTTTTTGGACAGTGGGAGGAAACCAGAGCACCCGGAGGAAACCCATGCAGACACAGGGAGAACACACCACACTCCTCACAGACAGTCACCCGGAGGAAACCCACGCAGACACAGGGAGAACACGCCACACTCCTCACAGACAGTCACCCGGAGGAAACCCACGCAGACACAGAGAGAACAGACCATACTTTTCACAGACAGTCACCCGGAGGAAACCCACGCAGACACAGGGAGAACACACCACACTCCTCACAGACAGTCACCCGGAGGAAACCCACGCAGACACAGAGAGAACACACCACACTCCTCACAGACAGTCACCCGGAGGAAACCCACGCAGACACAGGGAGAACACACCACACTCCTCACAGACAGTCACCCGGAGGAAACCCACGCAGACACAGGGAGAACACGCCACACTCCTCACAGACAGTCACCTGGAGGAAACCCACGCAGACACAGGGAGAACACACCACTCCTCACAGACAGTCACCCGGAGGAAACCCACGCAGACACAGGGAGAACACACCACACTCCTCACAGACAGTCACCCGGAGGAAACCCACGCAGACACAGAGAGAACAGACCATACTCTTCACAGACAGTCACCCGGAGGAAACCCACGCAGACACAGGGAGAACACACCACACTCCTCACAGACAGTCACCCGGAGGAAACCCACGCAGACACAGAGAGAACACACCACACTCCTCACAGACAGTCACCCGGAGGAAACCCACGCAGACACAGGGAGAACACACCACACTTCTCACAGACAGTCACCTGGAAGAAACCCACGCAGACACAGAGAGAACACACCACACTCCTCACAGACAGTCACCCGGAGGAAACCCACGCAGACACAGGGAGAACACACCACACTTCTCACAGACAGTCACCCGGAGGAAACCCACGCAGACACAGAGAGAACAGACCACACTCCTCACAGACAGTCACCCGGAGGAAACCCACGCAGACACAGGGAGAACACACCACACTTCTCACAGACAGTCACTCGGAGGAAACCCACGCAGACACAGAGAGAACACACCACACTCCTCACAGACAGTCACCCGGAGGAAACCCATGCAGACACAGGGAGAACACACCACACTCCTCACAGACAGTCACCCGGAGGAAACCCACGCAGACACAGAGAGAACAGACCATACTCCTCACAGACAGTCACCCGGAGCGGGACTCGAACCCACAACCTCCAGGTCCCTGGAGCTGTGTGACTGCGACACTAACCTGCTGCGCCGCCTTGTTTTGCACCTGTAAACAATTTTTGTTTTTTTCAACTCAAGGATTGGAACCAACAAATTAAAGCGAATGTAACAACACTCTCAGTAAAAGAGCAATAAAAAGTGAATAAAACAGAGTTTTATTAAGTTTCCTGAGAAAATATATACGTTGTTTGTTTTTTTTGTTTTTTTTTATTAGCTTCTGTATTATCCACTTCGAATTTGAGGATAATATGAAGGCTATTTTTTAAAAAGCCATTAACGTATGTTTTTTCTCAGGAATCCTAAGCCATTCTATGTCAGATCATTTGTTTTATTCACTTTTAATTGCTCTTTTACTGAGAGTGTTGTTTCATTCGCTTTAATTTGTTGGTTCCAGTCCTTGAGTCGAAAAAACACAAATCATTTACAGCATTTAATATCCATGATTTCTAAAATCATTGGCCCTCCATTGAGATCACCGTCTTTGTTGAACAGGCAAACAACTTTGAAAAAGGATGTTTTATTGTTAAGGATCCATTACACGCCTTATATCTTGCTTTTGAATTGTTGCCTCAAGGTCGTCTGTACCGTTGTCTTAGATGTCGGGATGTGTGACAGAGAACAACTTTTGTACCTGAAGCCATTAGACTGATGAATGAGAATCTTTATTAGTTGTTTGGATTGTCTTTTTCCTAGTGATTTGTTTGTTGACTGTTGTCTACTGTTTTATAATGTCTGTGGGCCCAGCATGAATTGCCCCCATGGGATAAATAAAGTGTATTCATTTCAGTTTTAAAGGTAAATTTACAATGCGGGCAGCACAGTGGTGCAGCAGGTAGTGTCGCAGTCACACAGCTTCAGGGACCTGGAGGTTGTGGGTTCGAGTCCCGCCCTGGGTGACTGTCTGTGAGGAGTATGGTCTGTTCTCTCTGTGTCTGCGTGGGTTTCCTCCGGGTGACTGCCTGTGAGGAGTATGGTCTGTTCTCTCTGTGTCTGCGTGGGTTTCCTCTGGGTGTCTGTCTGTGAGGAGTGTGATGTGTTCTCTCTGTGTCTGTGTGGGTTTCCTCTGGGTGACTGTCTGTAAGGAGTGTGGTGTGTTCTCCCTGTGTCAGCGTGGGTTTCCTCTGGGTGACTGTCTGTGAGGAGTGTGGTGTGTTCTCTCTGTGTCTGCGTGGGTTTCCTCCGGGTGCTCCGGTTTCCTCCCACAGTCCAAAAACCCGAAGGTGTGAGTGTGTAAAGGACTGGCGCCCCCTCCAGGGTGTATTCCCACCTTGCGCCCAATGATTCCAGGTAGGCTCTGAATCCACCGTGACCCTGAACTGGATAAGGGTTACAGATAATGAATGAATGAATGAATTTACACTGTACCTTTAGTGGCAATAATGTACCTGTGCAGTATCTGTTTTTGAACAGTGTAGGTGTTGGATCTCTGTGCCGAGTGACGGGTTTAATCATTTCACCCACCACAATGGTATCACTTTTAGTGACTGCCGTTTCACCGTCAATTTTATTAGTGACTGCCACTTCCACATTCTAATTGCCAACTCGTCAAATATATCTGCTTGGTCAGGATCACCTTGCATCTTCAGATTAAGTCTGAATATAAGCGATTTCTATACAGTTACTACTATACTTTGCAGTGTTTACTTGCTATTAGCAATGTCCATGTCATTTGCATGAGCAGTGACTAAAGACGTCAAGATGAGAAAAAGACTGAGTTAAAACAACTCTCCTGACCCCTTCACGCCAAACAACAGAGACGATGGGAGCATGCTGCAGCTCCAGCAGGACTCACTGATTTTATTCTGACTTTGAAAATATGTTTAATGTGAAATCGCTTGGAAATTTGTTTGGTGTAAGGCTACGTTCACATTACAAGCCTTGTTCATCAATTATGACTTTTGCTTAGATCACAATTGACATTCATAACTGTAACTGTCTTGTATTGTCCCTGAAATGACATGCTCACACAATTTTATGCAAGCTTCCTCAATCACCAACCACAAAAACATTATATTTGTGAGACAATTAGATGTATTAAAACTTGAAAAATGGATGTTTAAGTAGCTTATCACATTTTAGCTCGTGGAGGACAGTAAACAGCTCGTCGACTACACGTGATTAGGACAAGAAGGCGAAAAGTGATTAGATCAGCCGAATCCCAAATTTCTACCTCTGCACTATGTAGTGCACAGTGTAGGGTATAAAATACTGTTTTCTGCACTAAAGGAGTGCACTGTATGAAGAAATACAAAAGCATTTATATTTGGCTGTAAACTTTACATCTTGCTTTCGAACAAGTGCCCCGTCTGGGTGTAGTTAGTTTCCGTTTCTTTAAATCGGTGAAGTGCACTATTTAGGACTCACTCTATCCTCTCCTTGTTGCTTTGCCACACTGCCAACTGCTGGTTGAGGCGACAGGACTAAGCTTACAGGCTAAATCGTAAATGAAATCAGACCTTACACATTCATGTTACATATTAAAATGACTGGAATCTCACTTGATGCCCTAATGTGATTCAGATCAGATGTTTTCATGGCTGTGTAGTCAAGTCAAGAGTCAAGAGAGTTTTATTGTCAATTCTGCATATGTATAGGACATACAAGGATTGAAATTACGTTACTCTTCTCTCCAAGATGCAGTAACATTTCAAAAAAATAGACTAAATTCAACTAAGCTAAGTATATAAATAAACAGAGGGCAAGTGCAGCTCACTGATAGACATACATGAGGCAATGGGACACTGACTGGAGACAATAACGTGATTTGGAGGTAGGATACTGGACGTACAGGGCAGAGTAAACAATAGTGCAAAATAATCATGATAGGAGGGGGTAGGTTACTGGACGTACAGGGGCAGAGTAAACAATAGTGCAAGATAATCGTAATAGGAGGAGGTAGGATACTGGACGTACAGAGCAGAGTAAACAATAGTGCAAATAATCGTAATAGGGGGTAGGATACTGGATGTACAGGGCAGAGTAAAAAATAGTGCAAATAATCGTGATAGGAGGGGGTAGGATACTGGATGTACAAGGCAGAGTAAACAATAGTGCAAATAATCGTAATAGGAGGAGGTAGGATACTGGACATACAGGGCAGAGTAAACAATAGTGCAAAATAATTGTGATAGGAGGGGGTAGGATACTGGACGTACAAGGCAGAGTAAACAATAGTGCAAGGTAATCGTAATAGGAGGGGGTAGGATACTGGACGTACAGGGCAGTGTAAACAATAGTGCAAAATAATCGTGATAGGAGGGGGTAGGATACTGGACGTACAGGGCAGAGTAAACAATAGTGCAAAATAATCGTGATAGGAGGGGGTAGGATACTGGATGTACAAGGCAGAGTAAACAATAGTGCAAAATAATTGTGATAGGAGAGGGTAGGATACTGGACGTACCAGGCAGAGTAAACAATAGTGCAAGATAATCGTAATAGGAGGAGGTAGGATACTGGACGTAGAGAGCAGAGTAAACAATAGTGCAAATAATCGTGATACGAAGGAGTAGGATACTGGACGTACAGGACAGAGTAAACAATAGTGCAAAATAATCGTGATAGGAGGGGGTAGGTAACTGGACGTACAGGGGCAGAGTAAACAATAGTGCAAAAAATCGTAATAGGGGGTAGGATACTGGACGTACAGGGCAGAGTAAAAAATAGTGCAAATAATCGTGATAGGAGGAGGTAGGATACTGGATGTACAAGGCAGAGTAAACAATAGTGCCAATAATCGTAATAGGAGGAGGTAGGATACTGGACGTATAGGGCAGAGTAAACAATAGTGCAAATAATCGTGATAGGAGGGGGTAGGATACTGGATGTACAAGGCAGAGTAAACAATAGTGCAAGTAATCGTAATAGGAGGGGGTAGGATACTGGACGTACAGGGCAGAGCAAACAATAGTGCAAGATAATTGTAATAGGAGGAGGTAGGATACTGGATGTACAAGGCAGAGTAAACAATAGTGCAAATAATCGTAATAGGAGGAGGTAGGATACTGGACGTATAGGGCAGAGTAAACAATAGTGCAAATAATCGTGATAGGAGGGGGTAGGATACTGGATGTACAAGGCAGAGTAAACAATAGTGCAAATAATCGTAATAGGAGGGGGTAGGATACTGGACATACAGGGCAGAGTAAACAATAGTGCAAAATAATTGTGATAGGAGGGGGTAGGATACTGGACGTACAAGGCAGAGTAAACAATAGTGCAAGATAATCGTAATAGGAGGGGGTAGGATACTGGACGTACAGAGCAGAGTAAACAATAGTGCAAATAATCGTGATAGGAGGGGGTAGGATACTGGACGTACAAGTGTGTAGACCTGTCAAAAGTGATTTTGTCAAATCAGTGTCACTTTCACATATGGTCTTAGATCAGATATGTATCTGATTTGTGAGCATACAACCTAAATACGAACACATTCGCTGTATCCATACACCTAGAGCTTTCACCTCAGCGAGCACTGGCAGCGCTGCAAAACAGCGGAGCTCCAAACTCCTGTATAGTGTACTTCGCAGATTATACCATTAAAACTGCTACACCCAGACAGGGCACTACTTCAGTTTGAAGATGTGAAGCTTACATCTGATTATAAACTGTTTAGTAATTTGACATACAACACATTACATGACTGCAGAAACAGTCCTTTTATGACCATGTGGCACTAAAAAGGGTGTGGGGAGACATTTGGAATTCAGCCGATCTTGTCGCAGCAGTAAAAGCCAGCGGGCTTTTGTCTCCTTCTTGTCCTAATTTTGTCCTCACAAGCAAAATGTGATACAAACACAAGCTACCAATGTGCCTAGTCTTCCAGACATACCTAAAAAACACGATGTCTATGTTGTTGGTGAAGGAGCTGTCGTGCATAAACCTATCAATGTAAGGTTGCACGCTATTTCAGAGACAGATTTGTTCACATTATAAAACAGATATGGGACTCTTACATTTACGAATGTGAACAGGATAGGATAAAATATATGAGGCCTTTTAATTTCCCTCTTCTTCACGTGCACACATATGCATACACTGCCAGTGCACCTGAACAGTCTTAATCCAGACAGGCGTGTGTTCCAAAAATAACGGCTGCGTTATGAGATGGCTGTAGCTGCAGATTAGTGTGTGCTAATCTGTTAAAGCTGTCAGTAAAACACATTTACAGTGATTACTGCCCCTTACAGCCCACACACCATACACACCTCACAGGTGAGTGTGTGTGTGCACAGTGTGCATTAAGCAGCAGACTGTGGGCAGCGGATGGACGGGGGATGTAAATGTTGCATAGCTATAGCACATGCGCGTGAGTTATATAACAAATGATTCCATTAAAGCATAGTACATCTAAAGGACATTTCAATCTGAGCAACATAAACATTGTCAAATACCGAGTATGCACCATATCCCTGTAGTAAGTGAGACAAAGCTCAAATGTTTGTTGGAAAATTTTGGAATGAGCCATGAATGCTAATACTGATAACAAATAATGCAGCTCATGTGCAGCTAGCTTTGTGGTTTCTGTACGACATAATCTTAGCTACACAGTACATTCACCAGCGTTAAATCAACACTATTAGTGGTAAATTAACAGTTCGTGAAGCCTGTTATATTCATCAGAATGATCATTCATCATTCATGTGATAATAGATCCTATATTTTGGAGTCACACACTGACTCTGCAGTGCCCTTGTGGTCTCTCTGACCCCTGCAGGGAGCAAGGTGGTAAACCCAAATTGTCTCATGAACCCCTGCAGTTATCAAAATCATAAATTCCACAGAGCAGGAAAGAGCTGTTTCTCCTGAACCATTCATATAGTTCTACACACACATAATCAGTAGAAGTTAGGGGCGGGCGATATGATCCTAAAATAATATCACAATATTTCAAGGTATTTTGGCGATAACGATATTGATGCAAACACACCACACTCCTCACAGACAGTCACCTGGAGAAAACCCACACAGACACAAGGAGAACACACCACACTCCTCACAGACAGTCACCCGGAGGAAACCCACGCAGACACGGGGAGAACACACCACACTCCTCACAGACAGTCACCCAGAGGAAACCCACGCAGACACAGAGAGAACACACCACACTCCTCACAAATAGTCACCCAGAGGAAACCCACGCAGACACAGGGAGAACACACCATACTCCTCACAGACAGTCACCCGGAGGAAACCCACGCAGACACAGGGAGAACACACCATACTCCTCACAGACAGTCACCCGGAGGAAACCCACGCAGACACAGAGAGAACACACCACACTCTTCACAAATAGTCACCCAGAGGAAACCCACGCAGACACAGGGAGAACACACCACACTCCTCACAGACAGTCACCCGGAGGAAACCCACGCAGACACAGAGAGAACACACCACACTCCTCACAGACAGTCACCCAGAGGAAACCCATGCAGACACAGGGAGAACACGCCACACTTCTCACAGACAGTCACCCGGAGGAAACCCACGCAGACACAGGGAGAACACACCACACTCCTCACAGACAGTCACCCGGAGGAAACCCACGCAGACACAGAGAGAACACACCACACTCCTCACAGACAATCACCCAGAGGAAACCCACACAGACACAGAGAGAACACACCACACTCCTCACAAATAGTCACCCAGAGGAAACCCACACAGACACAGGGAGAACACACCATACTCCTCACAGACAGTCACCGGGAGCGTGACTTGAACCCACAACATCCAGGTCCCTGGAGCTGTGTGACTGCGACACTACCTGCTGCACCACAGTGCCACCCCAATTTCAAGACCAAGTAAAATTAAAATTAAAAGTTGTATTTTACTACGAATTTAAACTTTCAACAAAAATTGCAAACTTTCAGAATAAGTGACAAAAAAATAGGTTGTAAACAGTAACTTACAAAAAATCAGATTTTGTATAAAATAAACAATAGCATATAAATCTACGAGACGACCAGTGCAGAAAATGTAGTGTGTGCATATAAACAGCCAATGTAAACAAATATGCAAAAAGTACATTTAAAACCACACAGTAAATAACAAAACAAGTACAGATAATACATTATTAGTTAGTGTAGTGTGTCTGCTGGGGTTGGGCAATTTTTGATTTTCCTCGTCCAAAATTATGTGCTGATGCTTCATTTGGTGAAACAGATTATTTGTTGTTACAGGCGTCTCTCATATTTTTGAATTACAGTGTTTTGTTGTGTATGTATATATTTGTAACCATGACATCATTGTGTAAACAAGGCAGAATGATAGCTATATTACCTCGAATAAAACAATATTACGATATGGCACAGCCCGAGCACAAACTATGTATCTGGTTTGGTTTCTCCCGGTGCCTAGGTTTCTTCCCATGGTTAAAAACATGCTCGTATGTGTATTGGCTATTCAAGAGTGTCCATGAGTATGATTGTATTGACATTTATATGAGTGAATTCGTGAGTGGGTGGTGACCTGTGATGAACTCCCACCTCGTCCTGGGCGTGTTCCTGCCTTGCACCCAGTGATACGTGTAGGCGCCGGACTCACTGTATGCCTGTGTGTCTATGTGTTATATATTTAAGTTTCCCTTTGTAATTTTCATTCTCTTTAAATACCATTGTTCCTAGTAGTTGTTTAAGCTGTTTTCATATACGCACCCCTGAAAAACGTCAGGACAATCCAGACAGTTTCCGAAGCCGCCCTTTCACACGCGTACCTCACAATGCGAGGTTATTGGCTTCAGACTTGTGAAGCGCGTGCAGGGATACAGCACAGTTCTCCAGAACGTTCCAGTCTCTATTCACACATGCGCTCACTCGGACATTACCCAAAGTTTTTACTAGGGAGCTGGCAGGATGAAGTCTAGGTAAAGTCCAGGTCAGATATTTCAGAAATACAGCTCCTCCAGGTAAAGTCTAGACCCTTTATGGGTTTCCATGCATGTGTGGAAGGGGCTTTAGTCTTGTGTTCTAAGGGGGTACTCACACATGGGCCAGTTGAATCGAACTATGCCAGAGTGTGGTTTTGAATCCTCCGCATGATCCCATCAGACAGGGGTTTGTCCTTATTCGGAGTAATTTTGTCAGCAGTGACTGTCCCAGGCATGGTTCATCCTAGTGCTCACACTAGGCACAAACTGTACTTTGCGGGTCAAACGTGCCCAGGTATGCTAAGGATTGCCTAGAGTAAGTACAGTTTAGTTTCTAGTTATCTTAGCTACATTTTGCTCTATTGTCATGTTTATAAAGAATATTTTAAATACAGGTGCAGCAGTTAGTGTCGCAGTCACACAGCTCCAGGGACCTGGAGATTGTGGGTTCAATTCCCGCTCCAGGTGACTGTTTGAGAGGAGTTTATTGTATTCTTCCTGTGTCTGCGTGGGTTTCCTCCGGATGACTGTCTGTGGGGAGTTTATTGTGTTCTCCCTGTGTCTGCGTGGGTTTCCTCCGGGTGACTGTCTGTGAGGAGTGTGGTGTGTTCTCCCTGTGTCTGTGTGGGTTTCCTCCGATTGACAGTCTGTGAGGAGTTTATTGTGTTCTCCCTGTGTCTGCGTGGGCTTCCTCCGATTGACTGTCTGTGAGGAGTGTGGTGTGTTCTCTCTGTGTCTGCGTGGGTTTCCTCCGATTGACTGTCTGTGAGGAGTTTATTGTGTTCTCCCTGTGTCTGCGTGGGTTTCCTCCGATTGACTGTCTGTGAGGAGTTTATTGTGTTCTCCCTGTGTCTGCGTGAGTTTCCTCCGGGTGACTGTCTGTGAGGAGTGTGGTGTGTTCTCTCTGTGTCTGCGTGAGTTTCCTCCGGGTGACTGTCTGTGAGGAGTGTGGTGTGTTCTCTCTGTTTCTGCGTGGGTTTCCTCCGGGTGACTGTCTGTGAGGAGTTTATTGTGTTCTCCCTGTGTCTGCGTGGGCTTCCTCCGGGTGACTGTCTGTGAGGAGTGTGGTGTGTTCTCTCTGTGTCTGCGTGGGTTTCCTCCGGGTGACTGTCTGTGAGGAGTGTAGTGTGTTCTCTCTGTGTCTGCGTGGGTTTCCTCCGGGTGACTGTCTGTGAGGAGTGTGGTGTGTTCTCCCTGTGTCTGCGTGGGTTTCCTCCGGGTGACTGTCTGTGAGGAGTGTGGTGTGTTCTCTCTGTGTCTGTGTGGGTTTCCTCCGGGTGACTGTCTGTGAGGAGTGTGGTGTGTTCTCTCTGTGTCTGCGTGGGTTTCCTCCGGGTGACTGTCTGTGAGGAGTGTGGTGTGTTCTCTCTGTGTCTGCGTGGGTTTCCTCCGGGTGACTGTCTGTGAGGAGTGTGGTGTGTTCTCCCTGTGTCTGCGTGGGTTTCCTCCGGGTGCTCCGGTTTCCTTTCACAGTCCAAAAACACACGTTGGTAGGTGGATTGGCGACTCAAACGTGTCTGTAGGTGTGAGTGTGTGAGTGAATGTGTGTGTGTGTGTGTGTGTGTTGCCCTGTGAAGGACTGGCGCCCCCTCCAGGGTGTATTCCCACCTTGCGCCCAATGATTCCAGGTAGGCTCTGGACCCACCGCAACCCTGAACTGGATAAGGGCTACAGATAATGAATGAATGAATGAATATTTTAAATACAATCAGCTTGCACTTGTCTTCTGTCTCCTTGATTGCATACACATTACACAGGATGTTAATTAGCTGTATTAGCCTTTTAGTAAAACTTTAGAAAAACACTTGTATGTGTACTTGACTGGGAAGAAAGTGTATACTAACTTGCCAAACATTTTATGAGAGAAAATGAGAGGACTGAAGCTATGAAGCTCTAAGTGTGTGCTAGACTCCCTCAGCAAGGCCACACTCGGGCAGCTAATGGCACCAATGATACACTCCCCTCTGCTCATACACATGCTAATAATCCACCAACATATTCTCATACATATCCTGAGGGAGGGCTTGAGGGAAAGAGACAGGGAGTGGGGAGTGAAACCAGAGTGTATTTGAAAGAATTATAGAGTGAGAGGAAAGAAGAAAAAGCACATTGAGAGAAAGAAAAAGTGAGTGAGAGAGAGAGAGGAGGAGGTGTGCTCTCCAAACGTCTCGTCTCTTGAAATAGACTCCATTATACCTCTCCATCTCTCTGTAAACACATGGACCTGTGTGCTGCTGCCTATGCTAATTATGGCCACGTGACTGGCCACTGGAGAACAGAAAATTGCCGGCCCTGCCTCCACAGTGCTGCAGGGTCAGACTCAGCGTGTACGAATGTGTGTGGGTTCGTTCCTGTGCATGTGTGTTATGGCTGTACAGAAAATTATGTGATATTGCAGGATCATGGTACTTCAGCTTGACTCCTTTGCATAAATTGTGCATTTATGCAATGCGTTATGACGCAGGCGGCTTTGGTGACACACTGCAGAAACAATGCACTACAGACACAGACACACAACAGAATCACAAAATACAGACCTACGTTCTGAACTTTACAGAACAGGAACAAGAACTTACAGAACATTCATTCATTCACTGTCTGTAACCGCTTATCCAGTTGAAGGAGGCCCGTACACTCATACATCCACCCATACACACGCTCAGGGTGGGACACCTTTGAGTAGCCAGTCCTACCAATGAGTGTTTTTGGACTGTGGGAGAAAACCGGAGCACCCGGAAGAAACCCACGCAGACACAGGGAGAACACACCACACTCCTCACAGACAGTCACCCGGAGGAAACCCACGCAGACACAGGGAGAACACACCACACTCCTCACAGACAGTCACCCAGAGGAAACCTACGCAGACACAGAAAGAACACACCACACTCCTCACAGACAGTCACCCGGATGAAACCCACGCAGACACAGAGAGAACACACCACACTCCTCACAGACAGTCACCCAGAGGAAACCCACGCAGACACAGGGAGAACACACCACACTCCTCACAGACAGTCACCCGGAGGAAACCCACGCAGACACAGAGAGAACACACCACACTCCTCACAGACAGTCACCCGGAGGAAACCCACGCAGACACAGAGAGAACACACCACACTCCTCACAGACAGTCACCCGGATGAAACCCACGCAGACACAGAGAGAACACACCACACTCCTCACAGACAGTCACCCAGAGGAAACCCACGCAGACACAGGGAGAACACACCACACTCCTCACAGACAGTCACCCGGAGGAAACCTAAGCAGACACAGAAAGAACACACCACACTCCTCACAGACAGTCACCTGGAGGAAACCCACGCAGACACAGGGAGAACACACCACACTCCTCACAGACAGTCACCCGGAGGAAACCCACGCAGACACAGGGAGAACACACCACACTCCTCACAGACAGTCACCCGGAGCGGGAATTCAACCCACAACCTCCACGTCCCTGGAGCTGTGTGACTGTGACACTACCTGCTGCGCCACTGTGCCGCCCAGACATTAATCAATTAGTCAATCCTTAATCTGAAAGAGAATATGTAAACAAGAAACTACGAAAATAACTAACTAAAACCTAATGGCTAATAAGCAAAGCCAGGTCAATAATACAAAACGACGAGTGAGAGTGATTATCAGGTTGGAGCTGAGTAGTTTAGTGAGGTGGTTAGTAACCTGAGGCTGTGCAGTGAGTGAATGGAATTTATTACTGTGACTGTTGAGGAACTATAATTTGATGGAAGGAATTGCCCATTTTAAAACATATTCGACACTACTTTTACAGCTCTGTTTATTTCTTACTTTATTTATTGCTCGAACCGTTGTATAAAAGCAATAGGAACACATTAGGTCATGTGTTATCGCAAAATAACTGCACGGCTGTGATGGACTACAGCACTCGCCTGCACCCGGTGCTTGCGCTGCATCACAAACATGCTGTTATTTTACAAAGCACACTCCCTCGTATGTTATATTGCTTTATTATATAGCACCAGATAAGATTAAAAAAAAAACCTTTAGAGAACATCAGATAAGATTAAAAAAAATTTATAGAAGACTAGTTGGAAAGGAGATTTTACAGAACGCTAGATGTAATAGCAAGTTTTATAAAGAGAAAGCGGGCGGCACGGTGGCGCAGCAGGTAGGTGTCGCAGTCACACAGCTCCACACACAGCTTCACACAGTCTGCTGGAGGTTGTGGGTTCAATTCCCGTTCCGGGTGACTGTCTGCGAGGAGTGTGGTGTGTTCTCTCTGTGTCTGCGTGGGTTTCCTCCGGGTGACTGTCTGCGAGGAGTGTGGTGTGTTCTCTCTGTGTCTGCGTGGGTTTCCTCCGGGTGACTGTCTGTGAGGAGTGTGGTGTGTTCTCTCTGTGTCTGCGTGGGTTTCCTCCGGGTGACTGTCTGTGAAGAGTGTGGTGTGTTCTCTCTGTGTCTGCGTGGGCTTCCTCCGGGTGACTGTCTGCGAAGAGTGTGGTGTGTTCTCTCTGTGTCTGCGTGGGTTTTCTCCAGGTGCTCCAGTTTCTTCCCACAGTCCAAAAACACACGTTGGTAGGTGGATTGGCGACTCAAAAGTGTCCGTAGGTGTGAGTGTGTGAGTGAATGTGTGTGTGTGTGTTGCCCTGTGAAGGACTGGTGCCCCCTCCAGGGTGTATTCCACCCTTGCGCCCAATGATTCTAGGTAGGCTCTGGACCCACCGCGACCCTGAACTGGATAAGGGTTACAGACAATGAATGAATGAAGAGAATGCCAGATAATGAATATTACATTTAATTATATAAGGTTGATTTTTGAACATGGTTATGTCTTAGAGGTTAGTTGATATCAGATGGTAGTGGTCTGAAATATGTATATATGAACATGGCTGAGCTTTTAAAACAAGAGTTATGAGTTCATACAGAGGCATAGGATTCCTGTGAAAAGCATAAATTTAGTATTTTTGTCTCTTGGCTCGGTATGAGACAGGGTTTTGTCGTCTGTACGGGATGTAATGGTACATAAAGCTTTTTCTTACAAGGCCATTCTCTCTGTGTGTGTGTGTGTGTGTGTTTGAGTGTGTGTGTGTGTGTGTGTGTGTGTATGTGCAAGCGCACACTTATATTCACAGTATATTCAAAAATTTTTGCGCGTATGTGTGTCCATCAACTGTGTATGGAGAGGCCTATTTTAATTGTTGCCATGGAAACTGAGTGCGGCTAGAAAAGTGGAGATTCAAAGAGCGTTCACCTCTCCCTCACTCTTTCCCTCTCAGCTCAGTCTATCTGTCTTTCTTTCACCACCCCTTTTTTTGCTTTAGTCTGCTGTTTGCTGCT